>NW_027514380.1:6615000-6917500 GCF_048772815.1 Callospermophilus lateralis | reverse complement strand
AAGTCATACACAAATGACAATTTGATTACTGGTTTCTAGAATAAGCTTATAAGACAAGTGGCTCGACTTATTGTCCTGGTTCTAATACTTCCAAGACAGTAATATAGAATAAAGAACATTTATATAATAATACATTTTTACATTTAATTTTTAATTGACAAATAATAATTGTATGTAATTATAAGGTAAAATGTGATCTTTTCATATATATTTATGATAAAACAAAGCTAATTAATAAATCCATAGCCACACATACTTGTCTGCTTTTCTGGTGAAAATATTCACAATCCATTCTTTCAGAGATTTTAAAAAATAAAATGCTTTATTATTTATTAAACATATCTCTCTGTGCACCAGATCCCTGAAACATGGAAATGTTGATCAAAGTGTTTGCAGTTTCAGTCAGGAGGAATATGCTATAGCGATACATTGCATACATTATATCATATATAAATTAATGGACATATTATAAGAATGCTAATAGACCATTATAACTTATTTCAGGCTTTCATAAAGAACCCTCAGTTGTTTTATATTAAGAAAAGTAATGGAAATTCTGGTGAAGGATGACAGAGTAAAAGTAATTTTGATACCTCACTTGAACCTACCAAATACAAACAAAAATATAGATCAAATCTCCATTTCAATTAATCCTGGCAATGGTTGTAAGACCAAAGTGAAGTTATGCATGGCACCACATTAGAACAGGAGAACTTTAAATATATCTTCAGGTTTTAATCCAGGAACATGAATTAACACCAAGAATCTTCAGAAAATTCTAGCCTATGCTCCTTTCCAGGGAATGCTAAAGATTCTGGGCACCACCCATGGAGGAGATGAGTCCCTTCTATTCCTTTTCCTCGCAGCAGCCCAGAAAGGGAGGAAGAATTTAAGAACAAAAATTATCAATATACTATAGTATTTTTCAACAATACTCTCTCATATAAATTTGAATTCAGAAAACTGAATGTGGGGCTGGGATTATGGCTCAGCAGTAGAGCACTGGCCTAGCACACGCTGGACCCAGGTTTGATTCTCAGCTTCACATAAAATAAGTAAATAAATAAATAAAGGCATTGTGTTGTGTCCATCTGCAAAAAAGATTCTCTCTTTCTCTCTCTCTCTAAAAAAAAAAGAAAGAAAACTGAATGTGCTTTAAAATAAAGGTACATCTGTATCCTTGACCAATAAACTAAGAAATTAAGTTTGAAACATTTAGAAAGGATTTTGATCTATACTACTGTTCTCAGCCATTATGTCAGTTTTCTTATATATTTTGTCTATGGATACATCACATACTGTGTCTCCTATTTCAAAATCTTAATTAAAAAAATAATCCAGGTGTTGCAGATACATGTGTGTTTATACTTATTGTTATATGTAACAATAAAAACTGTCAACTATATTTAAAACTATTTTGTCACTTTAAATTATAGGAATAATGTATAAAACTATATTCTTTTATTCCTTTTGGTGTTAAGATGCAATATGCTATCTTCTCAGTTATTAAATACAAATGAGTCATCATTGTTTTTCGCAGACAGAAAGAATTACATGGAATGTGTTAGTAAAATGTGTTGATTGTTTTAAAAGAATAATTTAAGCTTATGAATGTTTAAAGCCTTTTAATTCATTACAACAAAAAACATTCTCAGAAAAAGAGCAAATCCATAAATTTCAAGTAAATAACACATTCAGCCAATTATCAAACAGTTTCAAAATTTCTTATCATGAGTTAGGCTTTAGTAAAGTGGTAATAGATGCCATTCCTGGCTTAAAAACTGCTACTCCATACATGCAAAAGAAAGAATCAAGGGATATATTAGTATATTTAACATAAAACAATTTTCACAGGTTTGGATTTTTTTTAAGAATTCAAAAATAGCACATAAAGTTAGGAGAAATAAATATACCTCAGTTTTTAACATTGTAGAATTTTTGAGAAAACTGAAGTCCTTCACTTTAATTGAAATTTCAATTGGTTGATATTAAATTTGTACATAAGTATATAGCTGAAATATATATTTGAGGTTTAGGTAATTATTCCACCTTCTCCTTTTGCAAATGTATGCATTCTATGACACACTAAAATTGACTGGTGTGCTCAGAAGAGACTCAGGATTCTTCTTCAGCACTCATTTAACAGATCTGGAATCTCACACTCTGACATACAAAGTATGTACTCCTAGTACAGTCAGAAATAGATCTTGGTTCTCCTCCTGCACAGAATATTACTTTTATATTTGACCACATTCCTGTCATTTTTCTGAAAACGAATCAAAGAGCTACAACCTTTTCATCTGATTTCTGTAATGCTGGCCCTATAAGCAAGAAGGCAAAAGAAAATTTATGAGCAGACGAATGCACTCATGTTTCAAGGGCATGGAATAGGACAGATATCAAATGCTAATTTTAAATGAAAACATTTCATTTTAAAGACCTGATAATCCTCTAAAGTGGGTTTTTCGTTTTCTTTAAAAGTGACAAAGGCTAAATGAAAAAAATAAAGTTATTGAAGTTAGTGGTGCCCAGAAGATAGTCAAGTATATATGGACTTAGCTTCTTGACATCAACTCTCTGCTCCAGAAATGACTCACAGTGGACAGTTGCTTGAGCAAATTAACACAAAAAAGAGAGGATTTGAAACAAATCTTTGGAGGCCTACAATTGATTGAGTTAATAATCTGGAGTCAAGAGATGAGTGAGATCACTGACAGGCTCACAGGCCTGCAGGGAGATGTGACTGGAGTTAGAAGCAACAAACTTAACAAAAAGGTTTAAATATCAAAAACCGTATTAACAGTAAAGAAGGAGAAGAAGAGGAGGAGGAGAGGGAGGGAAAAGGACAAGGACAAGGAAGAAGAAGGAGGAGGAGGAGGAAGAGGAGAGGGAGAAGCTAAGGAGAAGGAAAAATAAAATAAAATAAAACAATGGGACCATGAGTGTGTCTAGTGTTGCAGATCTATGTGTCTAAAGGAAAGAAGAAATATATTTTTTTTGTGAATAATTTTTTTAGAAGAGTCAATAGTTCAATCTTTGAACATACTCTTTAAAAAAAAATGCCTTGATCTTTTAGATACTCAATTCTCCTAGAGAAAATACAGACTAGTGTTTCAAACAATTTTTAAAAAATCATTGGCAGAATATGAAATATTATTGTTTTCAAAATTGACTTCTTCAAGCTATTGCAACAAAATAGTTCTAAGCAAATGTTACATATCAAATTTTTGTTAGAAAAATTTGACCACTTGACATTATGTATTTCAAGTGATTTTTGATTATTCCATCCAATGAAAAATCAATCATCATTTTTAATTGTTTTTGGTATATATCATATATTTTCTTCTGACTGTGGATTTCTATGTCTGATTTCATTTTACTTATAATAATGCCAGGCAAGTCCAGCATAAAAAGATTTGAATATTTATGTCTTTTAATTCAAATATTTTAGGCAAGTGGCATCCTACACCCCATGTTTACACACAATTTTCCATATACATATACATGTATAGATATGTGTGTATACACATACACACATAGGCTTACAGAGAGATTAAGTGAGTATGTTCACATACACATAGATATTAGCATTAAAATGTATCTTTTCAAAAAGTCAATTATTTTATAGGGAAGGAACAAACAAATACATGTATGTCTGCTAAATTTTTCATTGAGAAGGAAAAATACTATTTTCATTTTTAATGCTATAATTGTGTTAGATGATGGAAATGGAGTCAGTTCTAAAAAAGCTTCTATACAATTTCTACAGGTGTTATGTCTTAAACTCCATCACAATAAAATATGCACATATATCCTTTAACATAGACACCAGTACAGTTCCTAAAACAAGCTAAAGTGAAATATTGAAATTAAAAAATCATTTTATAATTATTGCCATGGGAATTGCCCTCTTTTTATTTTACTTAGCAGGGGATGAAGAAAGAGTCTTGCTCTAAACATATTAAGCCATGGAAATGTTGTTATTAATCTTTTAGAAATTTTAGCATTAGACAGAAACACTGCTTCAATAGCTCAGCATAAAACCATCTGTAAAAATGTATCACTAAGTGATTTTGAAAATGCAGAAGAAAAAGCTAATGATACTTACATTGTTAATCAAACTATAAACATGCATTATAATTATAGTCTTTTGTGGCCTTAAGATAAATGATAATATTTTAAATTTTTTCTTCAATACATTGCCTTATATTTGCTAATACTGAAATATATTTTCTTATATACAAGAACATGGAACAAATTTTAAGTGTAAGCTCTAAGAAATAAAGTGTTAAATATCAGACAAAATTAGGAAATGAATAGAAAGAAAATGAAATCATCAGAATTCTAATGATACTGCTGAACATTTAGAAGCAATATTGGATAATGACACTACACTTGTTTTGTTTTGTTTTAATTGTGAGTTGTATGTCCTAGGAGATGCTTTTAAATTAAGTTGAATTTGGCAATATGCATTAAATAAAATGGCCTAAATCATCATCATATATTAGAAGTTAATGTAGTATTTTAGAAGTTCATTTGATGGTTATGTAGATACTATTACAGATTATCTGTACAGATTTATTTTAAATCTATTTCTACAGAAACACTACATTGTATAACTCCTAAATTTTTAGGAATAAATATAGAGTACCTACATAAACTTGTTCTATAAAAATGGAAGAAATATTAAATTAAAACATGGAAACTTGTAGATTTTCTATCCCTTGTGATTTTTGAATATTTCCTTTGTGGTTCCAAGTGAAGAGTATTATTGTAAAGGGAATATTAAAAGTAACAAGGATGTGTACACAGAGAGTAATCTGGAAATGCATCCTCCCAAGAAAGTGTAAGTTACTTTTTTGTATTGCCTCTCACTTCAATAAAAAGAATATTAAAGATATATATCAAAATGTCCTTTCTTTATACTGTCTTAAAGTCAATGTAGGTGCACAATCACTTAAAGGCAGTTTAGATGCATAATCATCAATATTTAACTTCTAAGTTCAGATACCTTCTTTCTTCCAATAAGATGTTAGATTATATTTTATCACATCAAAGTATAATCTTTGTAAAAGTGATGAGAATATAGCAGTTATTTTAAAAAATGTGTTCAAAAAAATCAAAGTTCAATTTTCACAAATTTAAATTTGAGACATAGCTTTTTTATTTTAATGTATTTTCTAATTAGTTCATTTTAAATCATTTTAAATAAAAACATATATATTTACATTTTTCTATTTGGTTTTTATATTTGAACACAATATCATTGACCATTTTTTTAACTATTTATGAAATATTACATTGGATTTAATTTTAATGTCTTAACTTCAACATTCGAAGTGATTATTTCTGAAATTATGTGAGCCTAATAAATGTTCATGAAATTTCTTCCTATATTCATAGGTGAATCTGCTGCATTTCTTTTACTTTTTTTCTCTAGTAGTTATAACTTTACGAATATATCAAATTTATAATGATGGTCAAATAGACCATACTTTATTATCAAAAAGAGTTGTAAGACATTTTTTAATATTCTAAGGAAAGCTGTTCTATAATTGCATTTCTGTGTGAAAGCAGAAACAAAGTAATTCCACATCCATAATGAAAACACAGGAAACTGAAAATAAGATAAAGAGAAGCACATTGACAAGATAAAATCAGCAAGTCCAACTTAAGTTGAGGCCAATAACCAAGGTAAACCAAAGGGCAAGTTGTTCGTTTAATTGAAAGAAATGTTTCATTAAATTAAAAAATACATGCAAAAGTTAGGTGACATAATGACTTTTTGGTGTTAATGTTACTATCTTTTTCATCATAAAAATTCTAAATTTCTGTTATTTACAAGAATATTTGTTAGCCATCTTTCTATTACATTAATGTTAATTTAGCTAAAATTAGATAATTTAATTTTAAAAATATACCCAACAGTATGCATGTAAAGGGAATGTAGGTGGAAATATGTTTCAATATCATGAAAGAGTACCAGAAATGAGGACCTCAGTAAAATTCCCTCTGCATTTGAACTGTCAGTCTTCTCTTACGGCACCTGTCACATTAGCTATTAGTGAAATGTGGTCTCTCTAATGTTTTGGACAAACAAAATGTAACCTGTGCTAATAATTTTTTCTACAACCCCAAAGGATTCCTTTATATGCCAATCTCAGGTTGGGATTTTTAGTAGACAGCGTCTGAGAAGATTAGTATGTCTTCATCAGTTGAGCTGCTATAACAAATGCATTACAGACTGGGTGAGTTAAACAAAGACCATGTATTCCTCACATTTTTTTAATGTTGGTAAGTCAGTAATCCAATAGGAACAGAAACGATGTGCAATGAAGGCCCACTTCTTGGTTTCCAGACAATCATTTTCTCTCCATGTCTTCACATGGCAGAAGAAGTAAAGGGTGTTCAATAAGGGTACTAATCCCATTCAAGGGCTCTACTCTCATGCCTCAATTACTCCCAAAACTTCCCACCTCGTAGTATAATCACTTTGGATGTTAGGATTTCAAAATATGACTTTTAGGGGTGTGGCAAAAACTTTCAGTTCCTAAAACATGAAAGAAATGTGTTCTTTCCTTGAGCCCAACTTCTGTGCAATGAGTGAGAAAGAAAGAGGATTGGTTAGAGGAAGAACTAGGTATATCCAAATACCAGTAATACTTTCCCTAAACAAATGAAAAATAATTGAGAACTTATTGTTTTATTCAGCTGAGCCCAAAATGTCCTCTGGAATGCACTGGCCCTTTTTAGGATGTCCTGAGTTTGGGTAAAAGACATGGACTTTCCTAGGATATCCTGCAAAGAAATGTGTAACCTTAGTGAAAGGTTGTCTTCAGCAGAGTCTCTTCATCAAGACCTAAAGAAGCCTCACAGCCTGAGGCCACTGGCCAACAGCTGTGTTCCAGAAAGGGGATCTGAGCAGCACATTGTGGTATCTACCAAAATCCCCCACACACTATAGTTTAAAAAAATGATTATGAAACATAGTCACAATGTAGCAGAAAGTGACTTGAGAGTGGAATTTTATCTCTGATATTTATATAATCATTGCAACCATATGGTTGAAATTTTGGTAACAAATTTATTCCATTCATAATTATCATATAGTAACACCCTACCTAGAAATACCAAGATCAAGAAAACAAGGTCAATCACTCTTGTTAAAAAAGATTAGCTTGCAAATATTTAGGTGTAATAAAGCAGTCTAGACATAATCATAGAATCTTGTATGAGGTTCAGGAGAGGTAGAGGCATCTAGGTTCTATTTTACCCAGAAGATGTGATAGATGGGAAATCTGGTAATAATCCATAGTAGAAGCACCACTGGAGCTGATTCTTAATAAAACAAGAGAGATTGTTAGCACAGACAACGAAGACCAATCCAAAGCTTTCCCCATTGTGCTTATACATTTAACAAATATTATTCTTCATTCCAGGAAGAGCATAATGAGTTTGGATGATAGGTTCCAGACACCATAGTACAAGAAGTACAATGCAATGGAGGAGTGGGAATGCAATCCTGAAGAACCCGCATTCCTTTGCTAAGAGTGGGAGCTTTGCTTAGGAGAGAGTGTAGAGTTGTTTAGAGATTTTCCATGTTAATAATTACAGAAAGATTTCCTGAAGTTATGTAAAGAACTAAAGAGATAATAACTCAAAAGAACACTTTTACATATATTGTTTTAAAATAAAGTGATAAAAGGATGATGTAGTAATTTAAAAGAGAGCACTAGAATACTATTTCAGAAAAACCAAAAAGAAATTTAAATGAACAATACATCAGATGTAGGGATTATCCTAGGAAGAATTGATAACTTTATATTTGTTAATTTTCGCATTCATGAGCAATGTGTTTTTCCACTGATTTAAGTCCGGTTAAGATTCCAAATTCAGTTGGTAAATTTATCATTTACATCACTTTAAGACAATGCCAATAGTTATACCTCTGTCATCTTCTTTCTTTCCTGGGAATAATCTGATGGAAACATAGATTGGAGTTCAAGTGCTCAATCCTTTCTTTTCCAAAGACATCATGATGAACATTATTCAGCACTATTCTGTTTATTTCTTGAAATTATTTCCCAGGCTATATTTCTAAAAATGGAACTTTTTAGAGTTCATATGACTCCTCATTTTTTTGTAAAACTACTGTCTATAAAATTTGTCCTGATTTTCACTGCAACCATGTATGTGATAGTAGTATTACCTCAGTAACTTTGATGAATTTGATTTTTATTGCCTTGAACCACTTTTGTTTTGTAACTGATTGCAATCTTGTATCTAGCCTGTTGAGATTTGAAATCAATAAGTCCTAACTAAAATGCAACATCACTCTTTTATCTAATTTATTTTAGGAGGTACTATTTTCCTTTGGGAAAGCTGCAGCAAGCTATAGCTTTCCCCAGGATGCTTATACATTTAACAAATATCATTTTATTTCTCCTTTAAATTTGTGCCCATTATATTCATCAGAACTCCAGACTTCAATGAACAAAACATTTTTATGTCCTCAGTCTCTGAAGCCACACTAAAGGATGATGGCAACTTCATTTCCCTTACCACATCCTAGCCTATGAACTGTCTTCTGCTGCTGACCTCATTATGTTTTGTTCAAAGGGATTTAATGTGAAAGAAAAAAAAATGACCAGTCTTTTTGTTGATGCTGTTTGTGATTTAATGTTGATCCTTGAGGTTAGTGTTATTTTATGGAAAATTGTGGCTTTTCCCAGAAATAGTATTGATAGATATTTGATAGAAATTTGTAAATACAATGTCCCAGACAGAAATTTGCCTCCTTAATAGGGTTGTTTATTCTTGGAGCATCCACTTTGTTCCCTAGGAGTTGCTGACTTTCCCAGTTGTGTCTCTTTACCCTCAAGGTTATTGTCTTAGAAATATTCCCTTAGATGAGAGATCAGATCTTTTTCCTACTGCATGCTCCTGTGTTCCTTTTTACCAGGAAATGTTTCCCCCAATAGGTGGAAATATAGTTTCTCCCAGTGGAAAATCTCTCATCTTTCACTTTTTCACTTAAGCCAGATTTGCCAAAGTCTTTCACACCAATCCTAATACTCCCTAAGCTCAGACTCTATATAATTTGTTGTCTTGAAGACCCTCTGCCTTGCTTATGCTTAGGAGAACCTCTCTCATCACTTCCTTCATAGATAACAGTGGAATCTATTAAATACTTCAGTTCCATGCAAAGAAATCCTCTTTGACTCTTCACTTTCATTTCTTAAAAACCAGAGATAGATCATATTTGGTTTAACAGTCACTTAGAAGCTCTGGATGGGAGCCTCAATACCTATTTGTGGGGCTATTTGGCAGCTGCTATATTTCTTTTAAATCCAGAGTCCTTGCAGAAACTTTGAGAAAATGCATGATATTAAAAATTCTGTTACTTTTTTTTTGCATTTTTCTTTCCTCTTTTCTCTTAAGCCAATTGCCAGTGTTTTTATCTAAAACACTTTTTGTCTTATCAGGGATTAATGAATTGCATTTTATAGTTCTTCCTGACATTGCTTTTAACTTTCATGTGGAATTTACAAGTGGATGTAATCACCTTTTATCACCGTTAGAAGTTATCGCTAATTCTTTCAGCCTACTTAGTACAATGCACTAACAAAATAATTCACCACTCTTTACATTAGCTTATTCTAGAATTTAGCTCCATAACTTTCTGAAAGAAAAATAATGAACTTGTGTATGTGGTTGGCCTATATCCCTCAAAGCAAATAATCTAATTATAACCTTAAATGCACATAGAAATCTAGAATTAACATGTTATATACAATTCTTGATCATATAATTTCCTTATGTCTGTACATTTAACCACATACAGCTGTCATACAATAGGAAAAAATGTAATAGGAAACAATGGATATGCAGGTAGTAAACTGGCTATTTCTTTACAACTAAATACCAGTTTTTGAGTCTCATTTTTTTAAATAAAGGAATGCCAGTCCTTGCCAAGCTCAAAGTGGAATCAGCCACTGCCAGTTTTTCCTTCATTTTTTTTTGCAAAGGATTTCAAAATCTTCATTATTACTATCCTTTTCTTTCTAAGAAAGACCTGTGCTTGAATGTGCTGGTATGATTTGAAAGTCAGAGGAGACCTAAAAGGGGGCATTTTGTGACATGAAAATGTAGTGATCAAATCCTTCTTTAGGAAAAGACTTTCTGCCCAGTTGCAATGAGGGTGGTCAGTTGACAGCCCACAACTAGTTAGCTTAGCTTTTAAGTCCAGGTAACCCTATTTTTAGGCAGTGGCATCTGAGGACTTTTCTTTCTTTGCATGCCCACCAGCTAATAATTAAATAAGGCAGCTCTATAAGAGTCTCATCATCTCTATCAGACATGTGTCCCTGGATCTGCCCAATGGGCTGACAGTCTTTGTCAAATCAGCATCAATATCTAAAGGCTTCCCCTGCCCAATCTTGATTTCTTTATTTCCTTTCACTAATTTTATTCCCCAGTTAATGTTTCTGCCCCTAACTAGATCTCAGTACCTGTTATCCAGAGAACTCACACCTGGATGCCTGTCTATATAGGGAGGAGGTCTACTTTTCCTCCTCAGATATTGGTCCTAGGTAGTGTCTTCAATGGATGTGATTGATCTGGTCCGTTTGGGGGCCCTTGGTCTCTTTTCCTGTTACATTTTTGCTACAAATGCCTTGATACTTCTTTTATGGGTTTGTGGTCTTTGTGTGGGTGTAATTGCCAACTTTTGATCTGATCTGGAGGCCTCTTCAAGTTTGTGATCTTCTTGTTTGTTCTTTCTCACCTGTTGTGTCAAATAGGAGAAATATTTGTACATGGACAGCACAGGGGAGGGATGGTCAACTTGAGAAAATTTTCTACACAGGGTTGGTACAATATCTCCTACAGAGAACACTGCTCTAGAATACTGCTACACTTTGCTTGTATTGTTATTAACCAGGAGTAGTTTGTTGTGGCAAAAATAGTTGCTTTCTTTGTCTTAAATAGTAAAACAAAGATTTTCTCAGAATTAGGTAACTCTGATATTTTATTACCTAGTATTTGGGCCTTGAGAGAGGCTTGATTCCTCTTCTTCCTGATTGTACTACCTCTGTTTCTCTTTGAACCCTCCTTTGAATGTGAAATTTCAGTCCATATTAAAAAACAAAAAAAGAGAAGAGAAAAGAGGAGAAGGAGAAGGAAGAAGGAAGGGGCCATATGGTTTTTTCAAAACATGGAGGTGACATCTCTGTTAAAAATGTAAGGTAAATGTGACTGCATTTGAAATTTATCAGCCTTTAACCTCATTTACGCCAGTGGATATTGAAAACTGTCACTTCTGCTGAAATGTGGGGGAAAAGATAATGAGTACAACTCTGAGAGCAGGGCCAAGAAAACCTGCCATAGCTCTTTCATGACATCATTCCACATTTCTACCCCTGGGAAAACAGAGAGTCTTTGCTAAATTGATACAGTTGGAAGAGTTTTCCATATAAGTAAATACATTTTTAAACAATATTAATAAAATAAGCAATATTATCCAAAAGAACTCTGTTGCTACCTTGGTTCACAAATATGTCTCTGTTTTTCTACTTTCCTGTACCTTCGGATTATTTAGTATGTTTATTCAGATATTACACTGTCTTGATTAATATTGCATTATGATACCATTTTGTTTTTTACTAGAGAAAGTTCTTTCATATTTTTGTCTTTCCTTTATTGCCTTGACTATTCTTGACCTGTTATTCTGTTACACACATACACATACACACAATGAGAGAAAGAGAGAGAGAAATTAATTGTGCAACTTATAAAACAAAATTTAAAACACTATAAAAACTTGCATAGTTCCAAAATGACAAAGTAAATTTTATATGTATCATTCATTAATATGTCTCATCATATCAACATTCTGAAATGAAAGTAGCATTTTTAGAAGTTTAATATTTTATTCTTTGAAAGGTTCAAGGTTGGAGTAAGCTCATCTTAAAAAAAGTTTAGTAAGGTTCAGTGGCAGACGACATGTGTGAGGCACTGGGTTCAATTCTAAGCACTGCATGTAAATAAATGAATAAAATAAAGGTTTATCAACATCTAAAAAAAATTTTAAAAAGAAGTTTAGTAAAATTACCCCCAACACTACCTCAACCTGATTTTTTATCTCATCACCCCTACAATTCATCTCCGCACTGCCACCATCAACTTTCTGTTTTAATTTCTTCCTCTGAGTGCTTTAGAGGTTTGAAAGAAATTCTATACTTACCAATTTAGCTCATTGTTGAGAGCTAGATAGAATCAGGACTAATGTAACTCTTTTTTTTTTTAAATTAGTTTTTTTCTTATTTTTTTCTCTCAAAATATCACCACTGTTTATTTTTATTTATTTATTTTTCTAATTTCTAGGCTGTTTGAAGAATCAGCTATTGATTCTGATTTTCTTCATGACTGTTTTCTATTTAATTAATTCCTGCTCTGCACTTTATTACTTTCTTGTTCCTCTTGATTTATTGTTTTGCAAGGTTTAGAAGCACAAAGCCAAGATCATTGATTTTTCATCCTTTCTTTTATAGTATTGGATTTTCTCTTTGGTATATGAGATATTTAAAGGTAAGTTTTTAAAATTTGTAATATTTGAAATCTCTCAAATTTATTTTCATTAATCTCTAACTATATTGTCAGCAAAATGTTATTTGTATAATTGCAATTATTTAAAAATATTTGACATACACTATCTTGTGCTTCTTGTTCACTTATTATAAATGCTTTGTATCTGCTTAAAACATGCATTCTGTAATTTTGGGGGGTATGGAATTTGTATATGTCTTCATGATTTTTTAAATTGTTGTTCATAATTTTTTGATTGTATGTATCTTCAATAATTTATTGTCTAATGCCAAACTTTTATAGAAAACTATAGTGTTTGTAATTTTGTAAATTTTCACTAATAGTTTTAGTAATTCCTATTAAACAGAACCTCTTTAAGTAGATATTAAAAAATTTTAAATTGTTTTTATAATCCTTGTTATCAACATATTTTTCATTATCTCTATATGTCACCTATTTATTAAGTAGTGTTAATTATTACTATTATTTTTATTAAGTATTTATCTATTATTTATTTATTAAGTAGTATTAATTACTACTTCTGGTGTAAATACATCTCTGTAATTTTTGTTAGTTTTTTTTTTAAATTTAATTTCACTATCTAAATTTCATTCTTCATTTTGTCTGAGTATTTCTGACTTAGTTATGCCCCTTGTAAAATGCAGTTAGTCAGATTTTTCAAAAAGTCTAATGTAGCAAATTGATAAGACTAAGAAAAGACAGTACATATGCCTTTAAACTTGTACTTTTTGTGTTGTTATTGGGATTTTTATTGGAATTTGTTAGGCTGTCTAATGTGATCGCACTTATTCTTACAGTCTTATGTGACAATTATTATCTAATTATTTTTCCTTCTCCGTTCATTTTGAGTGTTTTCTTAAATATTTTGCTTATGTCATGGTAGCAAGATAAATTAGAAAGACATGAAAATTAGCAGAAATGATTACTATACAATTTCCCAGATTACTGGTTCATTCATAATCTTTAAACTTTTTACAACTATGTAAGTTGGTAAACACTCTTAGAAATAAAAAAAAATTCATAGAAATGCAAATGGATTGTAGTGTGCAACTAATCATTGCCCTCTAAATACCAACTAATTTTGCAACATTTTGTGACTACTTTTCTACATTTCTGTTTCTCATATGTTTGTGTATCTATGTATGTGTATTAAATTTTCTGTTGAACTTGTTTTTAATCTTATTGATGACCACCTTTATTAATGCATTAAATGAAATCTTTAAAACATTCATTTTATAATTTTATGGGTGTCCCAAACTAACTTTCTTTAAAAGTATGTTTTAACAAAGCAAATGGCATTAAATAGAGAATTTGTAAAGAAGATAAAGCACCAGGAAAAATTTAAAAGAATGGACAATTATAGCATAATTTTCTTGTTGAAGTTACTGTGGACAGTTCAAACTGACTTAAGAAGAAAAATATTCAGAGAGAATGGCTAGGACCAAAGCAATTTTTATCAACTCTATTATATATAGAGTTATGAAAAATTGTGCTGTAAATGGATAATTATGATTGTAATGCATTCCACTATTGTCATATATTTAAGAAATAAAAATAAATAAAAAAGATTTGGGTATTCAATAAAATTACAGATATAGAACTCATAATTGGGTTTACATTTGTAAAAGTATGGTAATTTGAAGATTAAGAATCAACATTTTTCTAAGTCTGGATCATCTTTCAATAAAACATGTGTTACAGAATGTACTGGTATTCAATTGACTAAAACACACTGAACAATAGTAACATTCAAATTAGCAATAGATGACTGGAGTTCAAAGATTCTAAGGTTCTGTATTTTCAGGTAAAGAAACTATTTCCTCATTTTGAGCTTTATTAATAAAATATGCATTATAAAAAATGCCCTGGGAATTTTTAATAACAGTATTAAGTGTGTAATTTTAAAACCAGGAGGGAGAAAAGTATTGGAAAATAATCCATAATAAACCCAAAGAAAGATATAGGAAGAATGGAAAAATGTAACAAATTATGAGGCACAATATTACCTGGCAGAAATTAATCCAAATATAGCCTGATAAAAACAAATGGACAGAGATCACTGATATGGTTTTGAAAGGACTTCAGAAATTTTGCCAAAGCAGAGCACAGCACTTTTACTCTGAATTCAGGGATGCTAGTTTAGAAATATGACACTCACTTACAAAGGCTTGTTTCCTTATCATAAGAAAGACAGCCAGAGGAGAATGATTGCCTTGCTTTACCTTACACATCCCCTCCTTCTTCTGGCCTATTAGGGGTTTTTTGCTGCAGCGTATATGAGGTTTTGGAAAATTGTATGTTTTTATATTTTTACAGTAACCTAGTCTCTTATTTTTAAATATTTTGTACATCCTAATTTATCCAGAAAAAAAAGAAAGAAAGAAAGAAAGAAAAGCGTTTCCCTGCTATTCCCAGGCTTTCTTGGCTTTAATCACATTATTTCCTATTTTGAAATTTCAAAATTGAATTCTAGTCTTTCAAAGTGGTGAAAATTATTAAGTCATTGATAGAATTATTAGATAAACCTAGTTCTGATTTTTTTTAAACCTGCATTATTTTAATTTTGAAAATACTCCATTTAGATCTTCTCTTTATATTGGAGTGATTGAAGTTCCCAGAATCTTCATTTTCTTCTCTGTGAAATGAAACTAGTAATACTAAAAATATCAATATTGCTAGTGGAAAATGATTAGCACAATACCCGGCACACAGTAGGCTTAATAACTTGATTACATAAAAATATGATAATGATTATGCCCAGAATTATATTAGCTTATATTTGTTAAGGCTGTTCAATATTGTTAACATTGCTTTGTAATTATTTTTTGCATATGTATTCTTATTTGATAGGACAAAATTAGCATAATGTCCTACTGAAACATCTAGGACTTGAACTCATTCTTTGGGGCTTTGAATATTGATTTCACTACCTGATAGCTGCATAACCTTAGAAAATTACTTAACCTCTCTGAGATTGTTTCCTCATATATAAAATGGTGCTGATAGAATTGATAGATTAATATAAAACACTTAGAGTAATATCTGAAAGATAATGTGTTCCCAAAAAGTATTTCTTAAAATGTATGTGTTATTTTCTCCATGAGAAAACCATGGCAAAGATAAGTTAATTAAATCACTCATGGACGTTATCACTAATACTAGGTAGGGTATATTGGATTCATCTATCATTCTTTAAGGTTATCCATCTATGCTCATGCCAAAGTAAGGGGTATAAGTTTTTAAGAAGTTATTTACAAACTGAATTTAACCATCATAATTGATAATTTTTGAAACACTGAGCACAAAATTAACACATTACGGGAATAATACTTTAAAAATGCATTTCAGTCTGTGAACAAAATCATACTGTCCCGTTTTACCACATAGAAAAATACATTGTGTGGCTAAAGCAATTTGTTTTAAGTTATTTTTTAATATTTACAATCTAGTCAAAAGAAGTATCTTGAAACGGTTATCAATTCTGGGTAAATCTGTTATTACCTCGGAAGTCAGTTCCTCTGATCACTCAATGAAGGAGGAAGGTTGAGAATAAAGTTCTGTAATGGGGATGGGTAGAGGCTTTAACATATGTGGTCAATGGGAAGATGATTATCTGAAACATTATACAACAAAGGAAATCATTCCCTATGTGAAAAGCCAGATATATATAACAGAAAGAAAACAAATCCTTGTATGTAAGATAAATGGATTTAAATCAGTAAGTATGTGGTTTATAATTGCAAAGGAGGAGAGGGAAAAAGAAGAAGTTTAATTTTATTCTTTTGGCTTGTAACTGTATTACTTTACTTTGTCTAATATCAAAACAGGTTTATAAACAAATTAAAGGCGAGCGCTTCAGAAAACCATTGGAATTTTCATAGAATATTAGAATAAAATTGATTTAGCTTTGATTTGAATACAGCCTGTGTTAGAATAAGATGAATAACATTAATAATAGAATAATATTCTGATTCTTCAGATGGAGAGTCATTTAATACTTCTCTTTAGTTTCCTCAAAGCTCTTGATTTAACAGTGTAAACAAAGTTTAAGTACAGAACCTAAAGGACAACTTAATCTTACAATCATTTCTGTCTGAGCTAAAGGCTTCCATTTTAGCTTTATTCATTACAGCCCTAAAGCTTCTGCTTTCTAAATGTGTAGGTTAGAGAAAGTACCTTGGAGCTCACCTGCTCAAGATTAATAATATCACTCCAAGAAGATTAGAGCTATTACTCTTCCTGACCTGATCCAAATGGTACAAATGGGATTTTAAGGATGATGTCTGTTCAGAGATCCAACGGACTGATGAGGTGCAGGGTATAGCTACCCTGAGGAATCAGGAAAGATAGACTGCAGGGCTGTTCAGATGATACACCATTAGCTTTAGCTATTATCCAAAGAAAAGATTATGGCTATAAATAAATTCATCCAGGCCTTTAGTACAGTGGACAGGCAAACCAAGGGATGGACAAGCCAGGAATAAATATACCTGTTATTTAAAAAGAAAACCTATGCTAAATTCTTATTTCAACAGCAGAATTGCAGGTAATATGTGTATATGTAGTGTGTGTGTGTGTGTGTGTGTGTGTGTGTGTGTGTGTGTATACACAAATCACATATCACATTCTGGCCAAAGTGATTTAATTTAAACACTTAGAAATATCAACTTTGTTTTAATAATATACTTACTCTGAAATCATCTGCTCTTATCCTGCTTTTTTAGATTATGATGATTCTGACAATGAAGACCAGGTTTCTCACTTACCTAATGGAATGTCTGTTGTAGTTTTGGATATGGAATGTCTCTCAAAGGCTCATGTGTCCTTAATTCAGTCATGATCTGAAGTGGAGGTTTGGGGAAGTTAATGGCTTTAATGGCTCATGGGGCTCTGATCTCATCAATGGATTAATGAATGGATTCGTAAGTGAACAGACTATTGGGAAGTAGTGAAAACTGTAGGATGTGGGCCCCAGTTGGAGGAAATAGGCCACCATGAATGTGTCCTGGAAGTGTTTAGCCTGTCCCAGTTCCCTTTCTTGCTCTCTTTCTCTTTCCTCTTCCTAGTTCCCAGGAGAAGAACAGCTCTGCTCTGCATGTGTTCCCTTTCATGGTGTTTTGCCTCAGTACAGGCCCAATGCTAAGGGACCAAGCAACCATGGACAGGGTAGATCTCTTCTCCTTTAGGTAGGTTTTTGTCATAGCAATGGAAATCTGACCTACATACACACCTTTGTAACTGACTCAAAGATACACTCAATAAAGTGAGATTGCATGAATCTATAGGAGAAGGACCGTTACTAATATTATATACACAAACATACACATACTGATTAGTTATGTTTTTACTATCATGACACCCTACCTAGTGGCTTTTGTTGTAATTAAATAAAAGTCATATTGATAATAAGTTGATTGTTGGAGACCCTGTATGAACTATGGGTTTGTTTGAGCCATCACAAGCAGAGGCCTTGCTTTTCTGAGAACTCCTGGTGTGGACTCCTTGTTTCAGATTGCTCAGATTAAGCCTTAGCTGACTCCTTACCTTTGCTCAGGGACCTAGGTTCAAAGGCTCCTGAGGTTGGCATAACCCTCTATCCACAAACAACTTGTTTTTCCCATCTTTATCCAGTTTTCCTCAAGAAGACTGCCACACTGAAACCTTTTGATATATTTCCCCTTAAATAAAGGATTTGGGCTTTTGTCCTTGTTCAGTTCCAGTTCCTACCAGGACTGGAACACCCACCAGGCCCAAGCTTTGAAAACTATTTTCTGCCTCTTATTGTTCTGCTCCTTATTGATTATTTTTAAACTTCTTATTTTTTCTAGCCAGTTCACATCTGCAAGCAGGAATTAGTTTTCAGGGTGCTGGTAACCCTGACAGATGATAATGGTACATATAATCCATGTTTTTCATGCAATTAATATGAATCAATTTATTTGATAACCATAATATTTATCATTATATGTTCACTTTAAAGATGAAAAAAATCAACCTACAAAAAGGATAAATAACCTGCTTATTCCTTGTCTCTTAAACAATTTAGCTTATCAATAAAGCTATAACCTCCTTATTATTCTGATTTTCTTTATCATTTCTCCAGGAATATCTTTCAAATCCCTAAAATAATATATTTGCTCTCACTGCATCATGCCCTTTACAAAAAATAAATGACTTTTTTCAAGTTGTAGTTTTACAAAACATTTAAGAATATACTATGAAAAAAATCTTCTGATATTTGATAGATCTTAATTGTATTCATTACTTTTTAGGCTATCATCTCTATGCCTCACTAAAATATAATAAGCTTATTATATTATAACTCTAGCACCTAGAACAGCACCTAAAATTTAGTATGTGATTGATACATAATCACATCAATTAATGAATGGAATAACTGAATATAAAATTACTAATATGGCAAATGTTAATGAAGAACTGGTTATGGATATAACAAAGGAGATTTACGATTCCTTGACTTATTTCTGCTGTTAAGGTGAATGAAATGTCTAAATGATGGTACTCTTAAAAATAGAATGCAAAAAAGGAAATTGGAGAAGGAAAGAGATATTGAGAAGAGGTTTTGATATATCAACTAGAGGTATTTATTATAACATTATTATATAATGTTATAGACTAACATTAATATGCTTTTAGAAAGGCACATTGGGAGCTCAAGGGGTGATTGGATCTTTTTTTTTTAAAGAGAGAGTGAGAGAGGAGAGAGGAGAGAGAGAGAGAGAGAGAGAGAGAGAGAGAGAGAGAGAGAGAGAGAGAGAATTTTTAATATTTTTTTTTTAGTTATCGGTGGATACAACATCTTTCTTTGCATGTGGTGCTGAGGATCGAACCTGGGCTGCATGCATGCCAGGAGAGCGCGCTACCGCTTGAGCCACATCCCCAGCCCCGTGATTGGGTCTTAATTTATAGAATTTGAAAAGGAAGATTTGTACATTTCAAACATGTAGTGGTTCTGGAAAAAGTGCAAGTAAACATAACAAAGAGGGTAAAAATGAAAACCACGGGTAGAATTCTGCAAACTCCTTCCACTGCACAAGTAAGCAAAGATTTGAACAGAAGTCAGATGTTGTATTAATGTTTATAAAACTACATTTCAGATTACTTTGCTTTCATTATATTTTAAGTCTTAATGTTGAATTGTCCCCAATCACAATACTTACAAATGCCATAGCCATATATTTTTATTTCTATCTATCTATCTATCTATCTATCTATCTATCTATCTATCTATATGTATATCTATATCTATATCTATATATCTATATATATATCTATATATATATCTATATATATATATATATATATATATATATATATATATATATATAGTAAAAGAGTGGTAGGTGGATTGTAAAGGAGAATATATTTTTTACTGGCTAATTAACTACTCTGAATTTTTCAGACTATGAATGTTTAAGTTTTTATTACATTAGTTGTTAGAAATACTTTTAACATTCAGGGGATTTCAAAATTCAATGACTATAGAAATAATACTAGTGAAAATATGTGGAATTTTTAAATTTAAAACTACACAAATGAATAATAAAAAAAACTACAACTACAACTAAGAGTATTTGTCATTTTCTAATAATGAACTAAATATTTTTAGAATGAAATGAAAGTCGCAAGGTGAATCAGCAATGTAGAATATTTTTTTCTCATCTATTTTTTAGCTCTGTAGAAAGTCAGAATTCAATGATTCAAGTTATAGAGCTATGTGACTACAATATCAAATACTATTGACAAATTTTATCATCCTTCACAAAATCATTTCTTTTTATCTCTGCTACTAACTTTATGAAAGTTTACGGTGTTTTAAATGTATCTTTCTTCTTTTGTATTTTGTTCTTAAAGTGGGTATATATGCATTTTTCTAAACATGTTTAAACAAAATAATAGCACTTTGGAAAAACATACAATAGTAAAAAATAAAGGATGTACATAGAGAAATAATATAGAAAAATTTGTTTATTGAGGCAAATGTTACCCAAACTTTATAGATTTGAATCATAAGTAATTAACCATATTTGGTTGGGTATTCATTTAATCTACCTGATAATCTATGATGTCTTTTTTTTTTACACATTTCTCACATAATTTAAAAATTGAAGCCGAATATTGAAGTATTAGGGCATCATAAAACTACAGTGGAAAAGTTTTCTGTAAGAATGTAATATCTTGAAAGCATCATATATTATTTAAATTTAATTTTAGATTTAATATCATTAGATTGCTTTTTGGAGTACATTCCTCATGATATAAAGAGAATCAAGTTTTATATTCATTTTAGAATTATGTCAGTCAACAATTTTAATTTTAGAGATGAAGAAACTGGGGCAGGTAGCAAATTAGAAAAAAAATAGAACATTGTTATATAATATGGTGAGAAAGCCCAGGTGACTGGGTAAAATTTATCCTTTATCCAGCCTGTTAATTTCTATTAGGAAAACTCTTCTTTACTTCACTTTTGAAGAATTAATAAATCTTATATCACTCTAACTTTATGGGCACAAGTTTCTGAGTTCATGAAATGCTGCAATTTCAGCATCATTGTACATTATCAAACTTGTTCCTTCCTGTGTTGCTGTGAAGAGATTCATACCACATTTAGTAAGAATGCAGAAGCAGAAAAAAATAGGAGGCCAGATAATCACCCAGGGAGAGAATTTGAACTAAGGACCTTTAATACTTTTCCCTTTTTATTATGATCTTTGTATTATACTTTGTTGGTCATTTTCTTTTTTGTGTGTTTATTGGAGTTGAATGGTGAAGGAAAATTATATAGGGCTTTCTAATATGGAAGAGAGATGAAATATCAAGGTGTATTTCATTGACACATTTCTTGGTTGTTTTCTGGCTGATTTATTACCAGTCCTATTAAAAATTAAGGTGATAGAGTAAGTGTGATTTTTACTTTTTGTTTATATTGGTAGATTGTATCTGTTATTTAACTTTCTGATTGTAGACATAAGGAATTTTTATTGGTTCTTTTTAGTTATGCATGGCAGTAGAATCTACTTCAATATAATTATTCATGCATGAAATATGTCTTATTCTAATTAAGACCTCATTCGTGTGGATGTACATGATGGTAGGGATTCACAGTGATGTATTCACATATGTACACAAGAAATGTATGTCATTTTCATTCCACTGTCTTTCCTTTTCCTATCCTCCCTCATTTCTTTTCATTCCCCTTTGTCTAATCCACTGAATTTCTAGAGAATTCAGTTGATGTTATTAATGGAGAGACATGATTTGTTAATTTGTTTATTCACTAAAGGACTTAAAAATCAGCATACTATAGTAATGCAGCCATGTCAATGTTTATAGCAGCTCAATTCACAATAGCTAAACTATGGAACCAATTTAGGTGTCCCTCAATAGATGAATGGATAAAGAAAATGTGGTGTATATACTCAATGGAATATTACTTGGCTTTAAAGAAGAGCAAAATTATGGCATTTGCCAGTAAATGAGTTAAAGAATATCATGCTAAGCAAAATAAGTCAATCCCAAAAAACCAAAGGCCAAATATCTTCTCTAACATATGGATGCCAATTCATAATAAGGTGGGGGCACTAGAGAAGAATAGCATTACCTTAGATTAGGTAGAGGAAAGTGAAAGGGGAGGGGATGTAGGGATAAGAAAGGTAGTAAAATGAAACTGACATAATTACTTTATGTATTTTGTGACTGCATGACCAATGTGATTCTACAACATGTACACTCAGAAAAATGAGAAATTGTATCTCATCTATGTATGAAATATCAAAGTGCATAAATGCATTCTACTGTCACATATAACTAATTAAAACAAAAAAATTTAAAAAAGAAAAAAGCATTACATAACACAATTGACACATCAAGGTTGTGGCAGGGTAAAATATGGAGACAAAGACAGTTTACCTACACTTATAGTGCCTACTGTAGAAAGAAGAGACCAAATAACCACATAATTAAACATAAAATTGCAACCACAGTAATGAACTGATTTTAAGGAATAACAGGGTACTAGCGTCTGAATGCTTGTGTGGCCCAGAATATATACATTGAAACACTAATCCCCAATGTAATGATGTTTGGGGATAGGATCTTGGGAAGGTGATGAGGTTATGGGACGAGACCCCACACATATGGGATTCTTGTCCCCAAAAAAGAGACTCCAGAGATATTCCTTGCTGCTTCCACTATATGAGGACACAGAAAAAAAATGGAAAACTATGAACCAGAAAATAGGTCCTTACCAGACACCAGACACTGAATGTACCAGCATCTTGATCATAGACTTACCAAAATTTGTCTTTTTATAAGTTATCCAGTCAACAGCAGTTTGATATATTAACACAAACAGATATAGAAATAGAGATAGAGAGAGAACATGTTATATTGAGGAAATGATACAGGAGACCACACAATGATTAAAAGAATTTAAGCAATATTTGCTTAGTTAAAATTAAACAGAATAGGAGAAAAGGAGCATTCTACATGATAACAGCTTATGAAAATTCAGTGTCTGGTACGGGACAGGAAAAATGCTGAATTAAGAAATAAAAATGAAATCCATGTGATGATTGGCATGGAGGATAGAGAGAACTGCACTGTAAGAGTATGTTCAATAGGCAGGCAGTACAAAGGGACCAACTGCAAAACATTGGTTATTGTTATGGTTTCGATGATTGAAAATATGTAAAATGTTGAAAATTTACTTTCTTTCTCTTCTTTGTTTCTTTCTTAAAACTTATTCTATTGTGAAGAGAATTGATTTTACATGGGTCAGTCAGTATGTAAGGAGGTAATGCAGCTAGACATATATTGACTTAGTTAATTATAATATCCTGGGCTACATTGACATTAAGTCAGACTGAAATTTGCAAGATGTTACCCGTTTTGCAACCTAATAAGTAATCCTTTACAGTTTCATATTTATTTTCTGACAGAAGACATAATGAGTTTTTCTGCATCCATCAGGCAGGCATTCATTACTCTTGGAAAAATTTAGTGTGAATTTCTGTAGCCCCAGTACTCATGGAACAACAGATATTACCCTTCCTGTGTAGGCGGTTGCACCAAAAGAGAGCAACCCTGAAGTTAGAAGACTCCAAGTTTGAATAGAGCATCAGGTATTTCCATTCATACTCATCTCCAGGTAAAGAGAAATTTCCTATGAAGCAAATCTCTCCCAAGGGAGTAGAGAAAGGTACCCTGCAATTATTTCCTTGGAATGTAAATAAATGCTTCCAAGGAAAAAGAGAAAGGACTTAATGCCTTAAAATATTCTCAAGTGTCTGTATCCACAGAGAGACACTAACTCTAACTTCTAAAGTTTCTGTTATGCAATAGTTCTTTCAGTATCCTTTGCTCAGAAGATTTGCTAGAATTATGAAGAATTATCTCCCAACAGATTCTCTCTCGACATTGACTCCCAAAGAAATTTATATAAGTAGAAGGCAACTTTAGTTAACTCAAATAGTGTACACCTCTAAAAGGAGCAGACAAGCAAAGATATTTTATGTTATGTAAAAATGCAGTACAGACTGTGAGCATAGACTCAGATGACATTAATTGCCTGGAAAAAAAAAAAAACAGAAGAAGGACTTGTTCTCATGATGTACTTCAAAACAAAGTCCTCAATACTCAGGGGGTTAATGGGCACACCAGACAGAATAGGGTGCCATCTTTAATCTACTCTAGTATTTATTAAAAAATAATAATTCTATGGAGAAGAATGTATTGGTTTTATGTTGCCCCTATGAAAGTATGATCAGAAATTTCACAGTATAGCACATATGCCTTTATCAATCTATTTTTATGTAAGTCAAACTTCCAGGGAGGCTTTGGTGTAGATTGTTGTTGACTTGAAGTCTTGTTTGTAGGCTTTATGGGAGAATATAATTTCAAGTTTTTTTTTCAGCTTTTTGCACAAATGCAGTTTTGTTCAAATGGAGACTTAGAATGGAATTTTTCCTTCTGCTAAATCTTTCAGACTTCCTTTACTACTCTTAGCTATGAGACAGCTCTAATTTCTATGTTTCTGTAATTACAATGAGCCATCCAGACAATTCAGGAAAATCTTCCTATTTTAAGTATAGTACCTCTAGTGGGTTGAACTGTGTCTCTCCAAATTTCATGTCCACCCAAAATTCCCAGGTATAGCCATATTTAAAATAGGTCTCCGTATGGACTGCATGTTTGTTCTCTCCCCAAATTCATTTGTTGAAGTCCTAATACACAGTGTATTAGTATTTGAGAGGAGGCCTTTGGGGGCATATTAGGCTTAAATATGGTCATCTGGATGGATCCCTCATGATGGGATTAGCATCTTTTTAGGAGGAGAAAAATCAGAGCTCTCTCTATCTTTCTTTGTGAGAATACAGACAGAAGACAGCATTCTTCAAGGTAGCAAGAAGGGCCCTAGCCAGCTAGTATATCTACTGTCACCTTGCTCTGGGACTTTTCAGCCTCCAGAGCTGTAAGAAATAAATATCTCCTGTTTCAGCCATCAGTCATTTTGTTATGGCAGCATGAACACTCTTAACTAGCAAAGTTAAGATGAAGTCATACTAGATTAGAGGGACCCCAAATCCAGTGGAGCAGGTGTAATAACAATAAGAGTAGAGAGAGCACCGACACAGAGAGACACAGACAGAAGGATGCTGTGAGATGACTGAGGGGGAGTTTGAAGAGAGGCAGCTGCAAAGTAAAGAACACAAAAGGACTGCCAGCAGCCACTGGAACCTTAGCAAAGGGAAGGAACCTTCAGGGGGACCCCATGGTCCCTAGAACCTGCCAAAATCTTGACTTCAGACAGCTGGCATCCAAAAGTAGAAAAGAAAACATTCTATCATTTGAAGCCATGAAATTTGTGTTAATTTGTTACAGCAACCTAGTAAACTGAAGGTAGTAACTTTCTCAATTCCATTAACAGTGTCTGTTTACCAGGTAATCCACCATGAACATGACACCAGGGTCTGCAGAACAGAAGACCAAAATTCTGCCTACTCCACTCTGTCCCTTAATCCATTATCTACATTCTTTCAAATAACATGTAGAGTTACTCTTCCTCAATATCTTAAAGGGTCACCTTAAAGAATTCACTCAAAGTCCAAAATCTCATCCAGATCCCCACAAGTACTAACCTCTAAAGTCTTATCTCTCATTAGTTCAAAGCTCCAAAGCTGGTCATCTAGGTAATACAAGTCAGGTAGAGATGAGGCTCCAATCACAATTCCTCACCATTGATAGGCCTATGAAACTTGTCTGCTCACAAAACTCCCGATGTACTATGGTAGAGCATGTACAACAGTTATGGATATTGTGGCTCAAAAAGTTGGAGGGAGGAGTCACTGGTCCAAAGTTATCGTGAGATCTAGCCAAGCAAACTCCTTATAGTGTCCAGGTCAGAGTCCCATTCTTCCTGCCTCTCTTCCACCCATAGGGCATCAAGTTCATTCCCTGGAGCTCTCAATTCTGCCTTCTGAATCATGCATCCCTTTTTATGACAGCTAGCACAGGTTTGCACCTGAGTGGTTTTATCTGACTGCTGCTTGTCAGTAGAAATTTTCTGATTCAGACTTAATCCTTTCATATCCTTCTGCCATTGTGTTTCAACTGGCAATGATTCTGCTGACAAAAATTTCTCAAGAAAATTGTGGATTTTGCCCAAATTCAACAGGAGAGCCTTCCT
This sequence comes from Callospermophilus lateralis, assembly GCF_048772815.1. Taxonomy (NCBI): domain Eukaryota; kingdom Metazoa; phylum Chordata; class Mammalia; order Rodentia; family Sciuridae; genus Callospermophilus; species Callospermophilus lateralis. The sequence goes on along the minus strand of NW_027514380.1, from coordinate 6,891,186 downwards.
TTAGAGAAAGACTCCTGAGTACATCTTTCTGAGGTAATGTTTTCTGCGCTTATAGCTTTTACTGAGGTGAGTGAGGGGCACTGTCCTTTAACTTCCTGGAGACTCTGAAGTGATTTGGGAATCTGTGAGTCACTATTAATGCCTTTGAAGAGCTTTCTGTGTGCCAGGGTACCTGACATAGGGATGTTTCTTCTGTTAAGAACACATCATGTACCATGCATCCATTTTCTTCTCTACATCACATTTTCTGAAGCAATCTCTAAATTTTGCAGTCATTGGCCATATGAATAGACCTAATTTCTCAAATTATCAGGTTCTGGTTCCTTTTTGTTGAACATTTTTCCCCCATTTGTCTTTTCCATTTTACTGTGAACAGTATCTTCAAACTTGAAAATCTTTTGAACTGCACACCTACATTCATTGCTTGTAAGTTCTGTTTTCCAGCTAACTACAAGACACAATTTTGCTAAGCACTCTGCAACTATATAACAAGGTCCCCATTTTCTACAGTTTTCAAGAAAAAAGTTCACACTTGCTCAAGACCCTCACTAGCAAAATCCTTTGCATTCATATTTCTTCTTGCAGCCTACTGAAGGCAATCTAGGCTTTTATTATTATGCTTCTCAAAATTCTCCCAGCCCTTTTCCACCACCCACTGCAAAGCCAATTCCATGATTCTTATGCATTGTTACAGTAGTCCCTTGACTTCTTCCTGTAGATGAATTTCTTCCAGGTAGCACGAGAATTCCTCGTAAAAATATTAACAAAGAATTTGTGGCATCTTTAATCTACTAATCGGCTTTTAAAGGAAAATAATTTTGTGAATAAGAGTGATTACAGTGTTTAAAAAAAAATCTAATTCCAAATAATATTAAAAAATCATTTACTAGTGTCATTTGATTTAAATTAAGGTTGACATTTTAAAATACTCATTATTAATGTAGACTGAATGGTACCTGCACTTGTAACTTACTGATAAATCATTTGCCACAAATTGCAGCTTATATAATTTAAAATGCATATGCTAAAAGAAAAGTTATGACTTAAACTTGTGTGTAACTAATTCAGGGTAGACCATTCTCAATTATTTGAAATTTTTAGTGAATGTCACTCCACTCCATTCACATAAAACCTTACTGTAAAATAACTTTGAAATTCTGTTTTCTTTTAAATTTAAGCTTTATATCTTATATAAGATAATTAGAAAAAAGAAATAACAATTGCTTAAGGAGCTCATAGATCTTCCTATAGAGAAAAAATAAATGATATTCAAAGGAAAACATGAAAAGGAATGATACTGCTTAACCTCTTCTGCTTTCAGCATGAAGGAACTGAAAGATCAGATTTTTTGTTCAAATGAGAGTTCAGTGACATTTCATTTCCCAGAAAAAAATGATTTCAGAAAATGAGGTCTGGAAATCAAGCTTTTATGAAAGTTCAATGGTAGCTAATTCAAAACTCAAAAGATAAAATCCCTGAGATTCTCTAGCAGTGTTTCTTGAGAAAGTTACCTTTACTCTTGGAGATTTAACAACCTTGAAACAGTATTTCCCAAAGTGGTGTCAGCTAAAACCCGGGTATACCCTATATGTGTAGAGGTGTGGTTTAGGGGTTACAAACAGAATCTCATGAGTTAATACATTTGAGAAATGTTAGATTAAAATAGTGTTAGAAGATTTAAATGTTTGCTTCTTCTTGTTATTGGAATCAAGAGTCAGCTATCAGAGAATGACTTGATAATTATCATTAATAATTTTGTCTTTTTCTCTGTTTCCACATATTTTATTGGCACATTATAGTTGTACATAATGATGATATATGGTGTTACATATTCGTGCATGCGCACATTACAAAAATATAATTTGACCTACATTCGCTTACCAACACTTCTTTTCTCCATTCCCTCCTTCCACCCTCTCTTGTAATTCATTAATGCTTAAAATGGAAATAAGAAAACTAGAAGAACAATAATTTGTTAGATGTTTTATGAGAATGTCCAAACAAAGTAGATAAATGTTAGTAAATGGAAATGAAGAAATTAAAAAATTGTGTTAACATTTCTCAATTCGTGTATGTTCCACATAAATGTATATATTCAATTACATGATACATTATCCACATAACACATGTAATTAATAAAATAAAAGTAATTCTATTATAACAGATATATATAAATATAAAATCATACTACAATGCATTAGTTCTGTAATAGTATTAATGTAATATATATATATATATATATATATATATATATATATATATATATATAATGTTTATAAATATATGGCTTATTTATTTAATAAATATGTTATATAAGATCTGGTAGAGTAAACTGAAATATATTTATTTGTAAAATTGTTTGTCTTTTTATATATGTACCTATGTTAAAAATAAGCATGTACTTTACCATAGAGCTCTACTCCAGCCCCAGTAAATCTTAATTATACTTTTTAATACTTGTTAAATTGGTCTGCATAAGAATATAATCTATTCTGTTTATTACCACTGGTATATTGTGAAACCCAAATAGCTATCTAAATTATGGAAGTTTCTTCTTGCTCTGTCTTACCACTATGATCCTATCCGTGACCTTTAAGCATGCAAAACTGTTAATGAATATATAAAGTATAATATGTGTTTTTATTTTGTTTATATTAAAATTATTTTTTATTTGTATGACAAATACTAATAGAGTACAGTAAACCAAGATTATGCTATTTATTCAGATTAAACCAATGGAAAAACATATAATTTCTCATCTCTTAGAAAATAATTTTAATAAGGAATGAAGAAAATAAATAACTTCATATAATCAATTATTTAATAAGAGTTTTGGCAAACACTAACAAAGCACTATGTTGGCATATAAGAGGAATAAATTTTTAAAAATTGTTCAAAGGCTTTGAGGAATAATTGTAGGTAAACTGTGTATATTTTAGTCTGAATTAATTTAAAAAACACAAAGAATATTTCAAAATGAGAGAATGGCTTCTGGGAATAACTCAGAAGAAAGGAAAAAGACTGGGGTTATTTGATCCAAAAAAGAACATAAAGGGCAAAGTGAGACAGTACGAGTTTCATCAGGTTGACAATATCTAGGTGATTCAGGCTGACTGTGTCCAAGTTACAAAGTAAACTTACATGAAGAATAATCAGCAACTTTTGAAGATTCCTTAAACAAGATATGATAGAAGTCTGATCTAGAATTGAGTAGAGAAGAAATGAAGTAGAGTCAAGATTTATTAGAAGTCTGTAAAACATGGTGTCATTCCAAACATGGAGGTGAGCAACAAGACTTGGGAGCAACTCATGGAGTTCGGGCTGATGTGCTGAATGGATACTTTTATTATCCATTAAAGCAGCAGATGCTCAACTTTTTTTTTCCTTTGGGTATTATTTGTACTTGAGTTAGTGGGGGTTTTTTGTTTTGCGTTGTTTTGACTTGGTCAGATGATGATGAATCCAGGTTTTCATATTTGTGAGGTAATTACATAGATAGAACAAATAGGCAGTTGGTTAGAATGTCTTAAACTCCAATTATATTCTTAACAGTTTTCTTGGTTTATCCTCTTAGATTCTTGGGACAATTACTCCTAAATGGCATTTAAAGGTGTATAATGCTGACTTCCTATGGGGGAAGAGTACTAAATGTGGAAAAGACCCAAGAAAGAAAGATGATGCAAATTCAACAAGAATTGAGTGTGTGTGTGTGTGTGTGTGTGTGTGTGCGCGCACGCGCATGCACGTGCACACAGTGTATATTATAAATCATGTCAAAAAATAAATTTTCTCATTTCCATTTGGAATTTTTACACCAGATTTAAAAAGTTCTGCATTAACAACTTTTTACTTCTTAATATATCTTTCCTCAATGCTTAATTTCTTTTATAAATGTGTTCTTACTATAGAATATTAATAAAACATTCAAGCTCCATAGTAACATTCTATCTGGAAATTCTGAGAGATGAAAGCATAGAAACAGCTAGATGCCTGAATTTGGATATAATGATGCTGAGTAACTCTGAAGAAGAGAGATCAGAGAAAACCAAAAGAATAAATCCTGAAACAAAATGACTAATGTCATCAATGGGTTAATTTCCAGTATTCCTAATAACAAAGATAACATGATGTCTGTCTCAGTGCCACAAACCTGTAATCCTAGTGACTTGGGAGGCTGAGGCAAGAGGTTGGCAAGTTTGAGTCCACGCTCTGTAACAGAGTGAGGCTCTAAGCAACTTGAGAAATCTTGTTGCAAAATTTAAAAAAAATAAGAGGGCTGGGGATATACCTCACTGATAAAGCATCCCTGGGTTCGATCCTCAGTTTGAATGAAAGATCTGCATTTATACCAGAGAGTTAAAGAATTAAGTAGAAAATTACTGCCAGCTAATAGCTTTCTGAAAATCAAGAAGGGAAACTTTACTGCCCTTGGTAAAACAAACAAACAAACAAATAAATAAATTTTTAAAAAGTTGGCCTAAGATCTACAAAGTTAGATAACTAAGCAAACCTCAACATATATTTTATCAATTGGTTTAGCAATAATATCTGTGTTAAGCACTCAGAAAATTCAGGAGACAAATCACAAAATGAATATACCTTAGGGTTTTGTATTACCAAGAAGAAAAATATTAATTATAAATTTTGTGTGTCTCTCTCACAAACACAATACACACACATACACACGTATACATATATGCATTATATGTTTGTATGTATTCATGTATCAAATATGTCCATAAATTTGCAAAATAAGTTTGCCTAAAACTTCCCATATTCTATATTAGTTATGTACTACTTGGTAAATTACATTATACATTAATATTTTCTGTCAATTACATCTCTCAGTATAAGTTTATGACAAAAGTATTGAGCTATTACCAGTAACAGAAATTGGAGGAGCAAAAAAAGGACGATGAGAAATGAATTACCCATAGAAAGAAAGAACATGTTGTATATACATGCAATGAGCTATAATTTACCTTTAGCAAAGAAAAAAAATCCTGCCATATGTGACATGAGCCCAGAAAACATTTTGCTATAAGAAAAATTTCCATCACAAAAGGAAAAACACTGCCCAATTCTACTGATATGAAGCATCTAAAAATTCCATTTCTATAGAAAATGGAATGGTGGTTATCAAGAACTGGTGAGAATCTAACATAGGAAATTGCTATTCAACAGGGCCAATGTTTCATTTATGCAAGATGATTAAGTTCTAGACATCTCTCCTACAATGTTCTGCCTATAGTTATCAATATCATATTTTATAAATAAAATTTGCTAAGGAATTAGATATCATATTAAGAGTACTTCTCATTCTGTATGAATTATTCAATAAAAAATAACGAGGAATGCATTCATTGACAAAATGTTGTCTCCAAGGGGAAATGTTGATAATTTTATCAAGGTGTTAATAATAGAAAACACATATGAAAAAAGTATTTTGGGGGTAAAGTAGAAAAGGCATAACATAGGTTAATAATGAATTCTCTTCTATATTTACATATTATTTAGGACAATAACCAAGTTCATGTTTGTTGTAATGGAAAGTGATAAAACTCGAAATTATTGGGGGTGTCAAATTTTGAGATGTGACGTGAAATTAGAAATTGAAGATAACTCAATTTTGGGATCCAACAGATACGTGAGTAATAAAGTCACATCCATTTAAAAAATAAAATTCTGTAATTATCCTTATATATAAACAAAGAGAAAAATGCAGTTTGCTGTCAGATAATTATAGCCTCAATAACATTGGATAGTTCTAGATTAAACAGACCAATTACTACTGATATAATTCTTTCATTCCACAAATGATGTAAATCTGAACAGTTTGGTGAATAAAGAAATGTATACTTTCTACTGATTTAATTAGTCAAAAGACAAATATTTGCTGTAAGTCTAAGGGATAGATTTCTTTTCTAGCAAATGTGAAAAAATGTGGAGAAGTTCCTACTTTCCAAAAATCACTAGTGATTTACACAGTGAAAATGTGCTTATTTGTATTATTAAAGGTGGGAAGACTATTTCAAAATTATAGCTATGTCAAAAATAGTATTAAATACTTGGTGAGGGCCCCCCCCCCTCAAGCTTTAAAGATGTTTTAGATATTTAGGACAGCAAAAAGATGCTGAGTATAGGACCTAACTCATAGGAGTTCAAGAGTTCAAGGACTGGTGAATTAATCTTTAGTGGACCAAACATTTATTATTGGAGTATATTTTGTATTTTATTTTACTTGGGTATTAGTTCTAAATTGTTGACGTTTTTGACATTTATCCACTGGAGCAACACAATATTAACCATAAGCAGGCATGGAGATGTACTCTGACTCCATTTATATTTCCTTAAACTCAGGAGGCAAACATGCTTAATCTTCTGGTCAGAAAATATTCTCACCTTAAAAATTCATCTATTTGTTTTTTCTTCTATTGTTACTAGGTCCTATAAAAATTTTCAAAATCCTTGAAAGTAAAAAAGAAAGGTAGAGTAAAAAATCCAATTATTTGTGAATGTTTGACAGTGGATATGAATATTTGTTTTTATATAAATAACAAGAGGTGTAGTGGGAAAGCAAACAGAGAAAAATTCTTGAGATTAATATCAGAAAAGTATGATGAGAGATGACTTTTGGTGTTACATTACAAAAAAATATCTCCCAGATATTTGGGGTTTTGCTTGTTTGTTTGTTTTGGTACCAGGGATTGAACCCAGGGGAGCTTAATCACCAAGCCATATTCCCAGCCCTTTTTATATTTTATTTAGAGACAGAGTCTTGCTGAAATGCTTAGGGCCTATGTTAAATTACTGAGGCTGGCTATGAACTCTCGATCCTCCTGCCTCAGCCTCCCCAGCAACTTAAATTACAGATGTGAGCCACCATGCCCAGTGCAATTTTAACTCCTTTGTGCTCTTGTCTCAGACAAAAATCCTCTGAGGCTAGGCACTGGATAACAGAGAGTAGCAAGGTAGGAGAAAAAAGAATTGTCTTAAAGGAGTCTTAGGTAGGTAGACACCCATTCTATGTGATTTCATCAACGCAGATTCTGGGCTGCCTCTGTCCACCACTCTGTCAGGACTTGTCATCCCTCATCACTGACACAGGAAGTTTTACCAGCAATGCCTATTGGTTCATATTCCAGATGCCTGGTAAAACCACAGCAGCCACACCTTATATTATTTTATATCCTGGTCAAGTATGTGAGAGTTCTTTCGTGTTTTCCAGGATGGAAGAAAAAGGTACCTAGGAGAGTAGTTTGTGCGGGAATGATAAAGCAAATGCTGAGGTCTTTCTTGTTATTAAGGGTCCTGCCCCTTTTGATGTGTCCAGGAATTAATTTAGGATAGATCTCTGTTGGTTTTTGCTAATTTATTTTTTAATTTGGGAAATATTCAATTATGAGATATTTAATTTAAAATAAACATTCTTAACTATTTTAATTATTTAACAAAGCTTCCATTTTTTCCTCTTTGAAATGCAAATATTAAAACTAAAATTCATTCATCAATAGAAAACTTAGATGTGTTATCAAAAAGATATGAAGGTAATTTCTTCTCCCCCTGCCAATTGTTAGGTAATGATACCAGACATGCTGTTTTACTTCTCTGGTGTCTCAGTTCTTATCTCTAAAACAGATTTGTGGAATAATAACAACATATGTGAACAGATTTTATAAACTGTGAATAAATTACAGAATACATTAAATTACTTAATCTAAAGAAGTATTCTCAGATCCTGCCCTGAGGATGAGAATTTTATTTTCTAAAATGTTAATGTATTTTCTAAAATGTTAATGTGATTTTAACTTGCTCAAAATCATTGAAAAATTTAAATGTAGTTAAATTGGAATGAATATTGATGTCAGTGAATTTATATTTCTTGTGGTTTGTTTGTTTGTTTTTACTATTTTAATGTATTTCTTATTATCTCTTTTAAGAACTATTTTCTTACAGGAAACTTCTTGGTTTTCTCAATTTTTAGGATAATGTTTTCTTATTCTGATATTGTATGTTGCATGCTGTATTGTTTATATGCTTTTTAAAAATGCATGCTATTCTAGAATGCTTTGTAGAGCTGAAAGGAATGTCAGAGTCATTTAGTAGAAACAGTTTTTCACAGCTGGCTAACAGAGGCACACAGAGGCTAAGCAGTTTGTATAAGGTCACTAAACTAGTGGCTGAATCTGCCCACAGTCACTCACTAGTTTAGTGATCCATGGGCTTTTCATGAGATCATTGCCTCAGATAATGACACACTGATAGAATGTGGTGTCGGATATGTGATAGGCTGATCTTACCTTAAAGGTACTTTCACATTCTTACTCATTTGTAATTCTGGGTTTCCAGCCCCTCACCTGAATTGTGACAGTATATTCATTTAGGGGAGAAGGATCACTAAGTTTTCTTCCATGAAACAGAGATAATTTTTTTGATATTTCTTAATTTCCATTTTGCTTTTGTCATCTATGCTTAATAAAATCTCTCCAAGGACTAGACACATAGAAAAAGAATACAAAATTTTTGAGGTCGAATCACATAATGTCATTTTGGCATTTCCCAGTGAGTTAAGGGCTGGCTATATATTCACACTCCTCATAACTGTACCATATGATAGAGATTATTTATATTCAGCAAAATTTCTGTGAAATGAGTGTATCTAAATTGGGAAGGTAAATATATTTCTGTATTTCTATATTTATAACAGTTTCTCTTTTCAGAAACCTTATTTCTATGTTCATGAACTACATTTATTTTATGTATTCTAAAATTGTTTTTATGATACAGCATCCTTATTAGACTAAAATATATCAGAGCAAGAAATGTGATCTCTTCATTTATTTTCCCATTGACAAAAAAAATGTTTTCAATGTAATCAGTGCATTAAAATGACTTCTTGAACTAAAATGCTGACATGTCAAATAATCCCATCTGAGCTGAGCACCTTGCCATCTACATATTTAGTTCCCTATCTGAATCCTCATTCTTATGTTTCAAATATATGAGAAACGATATATATACTGAATATCATACTACACTGAAAAAATTTCAATTTATTTATAACTTCTCACAATATTCAATATCATTTATGAATCTACTCTTTTGATCAGTTAATTATATTGTCTCATATACTATGATTTAAAAGATGAGATTTTATTCTCTGCATTGCATTCCATTTCAATCAAGCACTAGATCTTTCACGTATTTTTAATCATTTGTTCATTAGTTGTTTGTTCATTCTTCAATCACCAAGTATTGAGACGGGCTATATGTCAGAGTAGGCAACAGAGGCTCTGGGCAAATTACAGGACATGCATTGCACACTGAATGAGCTGAATTAAGGCAAAGATGACCAAACTCAGATGAAGAGGAGGAAACCTGGTATGAAATGGAGTTTAATTGGTTGGAATGTATTAAGGATTTTTCAGCATGCATTTATGACTTTTCTCTTAGTTCTGGAGCTATTCAAAGTCCTTATTATATTTCAGGCAAGGATATGTAGATGTTGAATTGAATTTTGTAAAAATCTCTCTGGCTCCCTTTTGAGAATATATTGATCAAAGAATATGTTGCAATATATGAAGGAAAAAATTTGGAAATGTATTGCTTGTCATGAAATGATGGCAATGTATCGCAGTGGTGGTGGTAGTTGTTTCTTATAGGAAGTGGTTAATTACAAAGTGTTAGAATAAAAGGATACACTGAAAAAATTCTTCTTACTTCTTTATTCTTACCTATTTGGGTTGTTTTAAATTTCCACTATTAAAATTTTAACACTGAACCAAATTTAAATAAGAATTGTTGACTACTTCATTGATTACTTTCTTAGGATAATTTTAATTAGTTAATTTTAATTAGGTATATAGGATAGCAGAATGCATTTTGAATCATTGTACACAATTGCAGCACAACCTTTCATTTCAGTGGTTGTACATGATGTAGTCGCAGCATATGTGCAGTCATACATGTTCCTAGGGTAAGGATGTCCATCTCATTCTACCTTCTATCCTGCCCCCATGACAAAAATTGCTGATAAGTGTACTGATATTTTTTTTTAAATGTTTTGACATATTCTGACTGTTTTCCAGAAAAAGCTATGTTACAGTATATTCTCTCTCACTGACAAAGAAAATATGTCAGATTAGTGAATGTCCATGTTGTCAGACTTTAATCTTTCCCAAATATATAGATGAATGTTATCATTTTAATATTCATATATCCAAGTATTTAATGAATTTTTGTCTTCTTGTATTATATCATTTGATGATATTAACCAAATATCTATCTTCTTTGTGACAAGTTTTCTTTAGAGACTCATCTGTCTTCTGATTTGACACACATTTTTAATATGTTTTAACAACTCCTAATCCAAATCTGCTCTCCAGTTTTAAATAAATTTAATTTTAACTATTTTAGTGCTAAGTATTATGACATAACTGTCCTTCTTACCATTCCTTTATTTTTCCATAGGACTTATCATCATTTTCAAAACTACATGATTTATATATTTATACCTACCAGTTTTATCTGTCCCTCTCCACCTCCACCAAATTACAATGTCCTAATGGGAAATCATCATTATATATTTTATTCATTGATTCATCTCAATCATTCAAAACAGCATGAATGTTGATCAACAAATAACTGTTGGGTGTTAATTTTTTTCAAATCTTTTGTTCTGTAATTTATTTTGCTACATGTATCAAAAAGACATTTCTTTCCATCTAAAGATCTGACAATTATTTGATGACATTTTAAAAATGGCACAAATCACTATTCTTTCAATTCAGTTAAGGTTATTTTATATATTTATTTATTTTCCTTCTTTGCAAGCAAGCTTTGCTTTTTTGTCCATCTAGATAACCCTTAAAAATGCTATTTTCCTCCCATATTATCACAAAATGTTGATGTTTGGAAATTTGTAGTTTATAGTATGTTTTCAATTTATTCCATTTGTAAAGCTTTAACTCTAGAATTTAATGGAGGATAGTAGAACAATGTCTTTTAGACCATAATTTTTTATTCATATTTCCACTATCTTACAATTTTACAAATTATCCTGGGGGGAAATAAATACTTAAATGTTAAAAGTAAATTGACTAAAACTTGAAAAATGTATAGACACAAAGGTAATTCTTTATCAGTAGATTCTTTGCAACATTATGACCCCAAATCCTTCAGTGGCTTCCCTTTGTTCTTGTAATGAAACACCCCATCAGCAAATCCTACTCTGCTCAAAATCTTTGAGCCTCCAATTTTGTCTCCTGTGACCACCACTCTCTAGATAAAACTCTCTCTTGCATTGTTCCTTTACATATGTCAACCCTTTTGCCTGAGATAATCTGGTCTGTCAGTACTACTTCAAATATCAAACATTCAGAGAAGTTGCCCTCATTGTTTTGATTTAGATCTTGAATGTCCACCCAAGCCTCATGTGTTGAAGGCTTGGTTCCCAGGTGACATATCACTGGGAAATGGTGGAACCTTTAGCAGATAGGCCTAGCAGGGATGAAGTTAAATCATTTTGGATGTGCCTCTGAAGGAAATATGGGAAACCTGGCACCAATATCTGGTCTCTCTCATTCTTTTTTTTCTTTTCCTTGCTGCTGTGTGGTGAGCATTTCTGCTCCACCACAAACTCCCCATCATGATATTCTGTTTTTCCACAGTCCCCCAAATAACGGAGCCAACTGAACATGGACTGGAAACCATGAAGCAAAATAAATTTTCTTGCTTTTTTTTTATACTAAGAATTGAATCCAGAGGGTCTTTTACCACTGAGCCGCATACCCAGATCATTTTTTTATTTTGAGACAGGCCTTCAATGAATTCCTTAGGGTTGCACTAATTTGTAGAGGCTAGCCTTGAAGTTGTGATCCTTCTTCCCCAGCTTCCCAAGTCATTGGGATTATAGGTGTCCACTAAATTTTCTCCTTTAAGGTTATTAGCTCAGATATTTTTTTTTCCCACGGTGATGGAATCTATCATGCTGGTCATCATGGCAAACATAGCCTATTCTCTAACACTGTGGTTACTAACTTTGATGTATTTTACCCTTTCTATTTGCTATTTTCTTTATCACATGGAATAATCTGTCATTATCATACTAATTTATGAAAAGAATTTCATATAATTAGTCAATCTTTTAGACTACAAAATGACCCAACAGTTTAGCAGTAGTTGATAATTTACTAATAGTCTAGTAGAAAAATTTTCAGATACATTCTTTAATCAATCAATTTTAACTTTGGACCACTAATGTGTCTCAGATGTTAATTCCTTTTTTTTTCTTTCTAAGTGGCTTTCTGTTTCCATTACTAAAGTCATATAGTATATCTCATATTCAAACTCAGCAAAACAAGCAATCAGAACTGTCAATCAAAGCTCTCACATCAGTTTCTATCTGATTGTATAATGGAGTCTATGGTAGGGGACCATTAGGTCAAACATTCTCTGTTCCTATGCATATATGTTCAAATTAAGGAGCAACATATAAAAGTGTTGCCTGATTGACCTTTCCAATGGCTGTAAAGGGAAGAGTTAGCTGTAGGAGAAAAAATCTTTAGGCAGATAACTAAAGCAAAGAAAATCTGCCCCTCCAATAGGAGACAAGTTGGATGGCATGTTGAAGGATGACCAGTGAGGAACATAATTTTGCTGAGAGTAAAGTTTTCTCTCACTACATGTTTGCAAAACACTTTTAGATTTTACTTATGTGAAGGCATAAGTAAGTAAATTAGAATTTTCTGTCATGGCTGTTAGAGTACTCAGGAGGCTGGACTACAGACTTGTGGTGAACTGCGTGAAATCTAGCTGGATGTATATTTTTTAGATTTCATGAAAAGTGATTTTTCAAAAAGAGACAATGAAGACATCATTCCCGCTGAGATCTTCTTTCTTAAGGAGGAAGCATATTGTGACTTAAGTTGAATTTTTCTCCATTGTAAGTGTTAAACTCTACAGAGAATCTTTATAAAATACAGGGGAGGCCAAAAGCTTTTTGAGCAAATATTCTTTTCTTTTGTCTTGTTATGGACTTAAGAGTGATTTACCCAAGTGGCAATTCAATCATTTACATGTAAGGTACTAGAACTAATATAGAGCCTCACAAATCCCTGTTGGTTTTGTGTATACAAGTGAAGGTAATAAAGTCATCACTGTAGAAAAAATAATAACCTCAGACTCTTCTGATAGAACCATGCAGGTAAAATTGCTCCATTGGATATTCAAGAAGCAAAGGAATAAAAATACTTCCTTATTCAAGTCATTTGTGCAAGAAGAACTTGAGTACACATTTGGAATCTTAGAGACTGATGTGGATTTCTATTTTAAATTACAAAATATTTATCAATTAAAAGGGGAAAAGTTCCTCAAATAAGTTGATATCTATAACTCTATCAAGTTATATGCAAAGAAATATTATTTAAAGCAATAACAGCTGGGCATGGTGACATATGTATGTAATCACAATATCTTGGGAGGCTAAGGCAGGATGATCAGAAGTTCAAAGCCAGCCTCAGCAATTTAGAGAGGCCCAGAGTAACTTAGGAGAACCTGTCTCAAAACAAAGAAATAAAGGACTGAGAATGTACCTCAGTGATTAAGTGACCCAGGTTCAATCCCATTACCAAATAAATAAATAAATAAATAAGTCATAAGAAAATTAGAATAGACAGTAAAAAACACTGGAGATAAACCTATAATCTATTTTATATAATTAAATCCCAGGTTTGGCAATTTTTTTTCTCATGAACATTTGCTTACTTGGAATTAAAAGGAAGATTACAAATTCTTTCATAAAACTTTGAACTTAGGAAATAATAAATATGAAATACCGAGAATAGCATCTGACACTTAATACATGAAAGTTACAAAGACAGAATGCATGGAATTTGGGAGGTTTATTCACTCAATATGGTTTGCTTTCTATAATTACCAGAATTTACACTTTCTGCTAATATTCGGGTATTTCCAGCAATATTGACCATGTTTATATATTAATGTAAATGGATTTTGTTCATTTACTTTAAATTATTCTCCTTTAACTCTAAACTTTTGTTAATAACCAGACTTTATATTTCTAGACATTGCTGCAATTTTGGCAAATGAATTATTCACACACAAGCGCGTACACGTGTGCATGCACACCAATATACAACACACATACACACACACACACACACTTCACTGTAGTTAATAACATGTATAAGATTATATTTCTGGCTTAACTTCATTTATTGAAGCATACTCAAAGTGGTCAAGTCCTTTCAAAATCAGTTCAGTCATTATTTTAGCAAAGAACACTGAGTCAGAAATATGTTCTTAAACTGTCACATTCATGCAAACTTGCATATGTTAAACTTCAATCAAACGCTTTTTAAAAAAAAAATGAACTGAAGTTGGAACTTTAAATGTACATATTTGGAACTTAACGATTTGGAGTCAATGAATACAGATCTCTTAAATGTTTTTCAATTATAGGATCTGTATAGAAGTTCTACCATGGAAGACCACTTTTATCAATAACCACCTTTACCTTTGTTTTACAAATCATTTTAAATTGTGAAATACAGATAATAAATATTTTAAAAGGTACAGCTCAGAGATTTATCATGAAGCAAATATTCGTATAACTATAATTCCAAGTATAATAGAACATTATCAATCACTAAGTCCCTCACTTATTCCACCTTTAGTTTTTGCCCATGCTTTGTGTAAGACAATGTTTCCTTTTCTTTATTGTTTTATCCTCTTACTTTAGTCCATTTGGGCTGCTAAAACCAAACTGACATAGACTGGTGGCTTATAAACAACAGAAATTCATTTCTCTCAGCTACAGAGGATTGAAAAACCAAGATCAAGCTATGGATGGATTTAGTGTTTGGCGAGGTCTACTTCCCCACACACTGCTGACAGGAGCAGCCAGCTCTGTGCTGTTTCTTTTATCAGGGCACCAAAACCCATTCAATGAGCCCAATAGCTGAATTATTTATGCAAAGAGATATCTCCTAAAATCCACACTCAGGCATTAGGATTTAAGCATATGAATTTTTTATGGATGTACACAGCCATATTATAGCTTTTACCAGTGTGTATCCTTGAAAGAGTGTTTAAAAATACCATTGGGGATCTGGGGTTGTGGCTCAGCGGTACAGCACTTGCCTAGCATGTGTGAGGTCCTGGGTTCGATCCTCAGCACCACATATGAATAAACAAAGTTAAAAATCAATTGGCAACTAAAACATATTTTTAAAAAATACTGTTGGAACCATAATATGTATTGCTTTGTATCACACTCCTTTTGGAAAACATTTTTCTAAGATCTACCTACACCACTGTGAATATAGAACTAGATAGCACAAATACTAATCCTTTTTGTTTGTCTGTTTATTATTTTGTTTTCTAGTTTAATCTAGGTAAATAATTATAAAATTTGTTGCTCATTTCAAAGAATCGACTTTTGGTTTTGTTGATTTTCTTTATTGTTTTATAGTTTTCTATTTCATTCATGTCTACTCTCATTTATTATTGCAATCCTCCTTCTATTTGGTTTTCATTTATTTTTTCCTTCATTTTTTATATTACCAAGGTGGAAACTTAGATTTTAATATACATCTTGCAACTTTTCTAATATATTCATTCAAGCCTAAAGCTTTTACTTAAGAAAAACTTTTGTGGCATCTCACATATCTTAGTAACTTAAAAAAAATGTACTCAAGTTAAAATAATGTATATCCTATTATTTATTTGTAAGATATATTTAGGTTGTTGTGTAATTTTAAAATGTTGAAATTTTTCCTGATTTATTAGTCACTAATTAAATACCCTTCTTGGAAATAGACTGTAAGAATTTAATTATTTAATTTTCCTTTGAGAAGCTTCCGTATATGCTTGGGTATAACTGTAGGTATAATTGTATTCTGCAATTGTTGGATAAAATATTCTAGAAATTATAATTATCAATATAAAATTGTTTGATGGTTCTATTTACATATTCAATGTATTTTCTGATGTTTCTCGTAAAACATCAGAAAATATATTGAATATTTTTCTGTTTTCTAATTACCAGAAAAAAATATTGCAGCCTCTTATTTTCAACGTGGATTGCAAAAATTCCTTTAATTTGGTCATTTTTTTCATGTGTTTAAACACAGACTTTAAGAACTTATTTGATAGACTATCTATTTTTAAATACATTCTGAAATAAATGTCTCCCATTATCTTTTTAATCTTCTCATTGAAATCTATTTTTTTCCTGATATTAATGTGGTCAATCTAACAAGTTCATGTTTACTGTTTGCAGTTTTATCTTTTAATACACATTTATTTCTGTGTCATTTGTCTTTTATATTGACTTTTTGCTCCATATAAAGAGTTTGAAATCAGAACTACTTCCAACCAACAGGAAATATCTAGCTTTTGGAGTTTTTATTCAGTTTTAAAACTGAATAATGGTTGGATTTAAAGATGTTATTTAGTATTAACTAATTTATTCTTCTCTACCTTTTTTTCCAAATGTCAGGTTTGTAAAAATTTTACTGTTAGCCAATCTGTGTTATCGTCTACATTTCCCTTTTTTTGGCTATACCTATTTTGTCTTTTTTAGTAGTTTCACTGAGAGTTACAGTGTGCATCTTTGGGTTAACTCATTCTACCTTCAGATATACTATGTCATAAAGAGTGTATCTCAAAAGTATATTACATTTCCACCCTCTCATAACTTGTTCCTTTAGTTTCTTATATTTTATTTTTCAGTATTTTATAATCTTCTGTTATCTTTATTTTTACTTTGAATTATCAATATTCTTTTATTCTATAACCATCAATATTGTCTTGCATTTTCTTTTATGCATACTGTAACCTCTCACGATGCTGTCATAAATTTTTATCCAAAACATCCATATTCCTCTAAAGAAATCTGAGAGCTTGATTTATTTTAGCATATAGTGCAGGTCTACTGAAAACAAATTCTCTCACCAGTGTACTGAGAATATTTTTCTTTTGTCTTGATATTTGAAGATTGTTTTCACTTAGGATTTTCAACATATTTTACTTTTTATATTTAATGTAAATATACTACCATCTTCTAATAGATCTAATTTAATTATGAGGCTTTCATTGCAAAGAATTTATCAAAAACTGTTACATTCTCATCAAAACTACAAATACTTTTGCAAAGTTGACTTCATAATATGGCATCTAGAATAAGCATTAGAAAAGTTTTAACAAATAAAGTTATAATTTTTAAACTTCATCCAAAGTATGAAACCTGCATCTCCTACCACTTAATTCCAGTCAAATTCATTGCTATTGGGTGACCTGTATTCATGCAACTGGAAATGAGAACAGAGTATCTTTTTTTTATCCCCATGTCAAGTTCTATCACTTAAAATAAAGAAAAACCTTGGAAACAATTCCCCTTAAAATCTTAATATTAACATTTCATTAAATTCTTTCTTCAGTTGTTGATAATAATCTATCATAGGTAGATTTGTTTCCCTGTGCATAATGTCTTTTTATTCTCATTGCTTTCAAAATTAGTTTATATTTCTCTTTTTAAGCAGTTTGATACTAACATGCATGTGTCATTTTCTTGGTATTTAAATTGCTCGACTTTCTTCTTTCAGTAAGTTAATGTTTTTCAATAAATTTTTGAAGTTTTACTTTTTTTCTTTGAAATTTTAAAATATTTTTTTCTTTTATGCACTTGAAATGTATCCCTATCAGTGTGAAAATTCCCTTTCAACATTCTTTTTTTTTTTTTTTTTTGGTGTTGGCACTTGAACTCGGGGGTACTCAACCAATAAGCCTCATCCCCAGCCCTATTTTTTTTTTTAAATTTAGAGACAGGGTCTCACCAAGTTGCTTAGCACCTCGCTTTTGTTGAGGCTGGATTTAAACTTGCAATTCTCTTGCCTTCACTCCTGAGCTGCTGAGATTACTAACATTCTTCTTAATATGGATCTGGGCAGAAATTTTCCTAGCTTTCTTTTCTTTTTTTTTTTATTTGTCTTTTCTTTTTGTTGTCATGATTTAATTAAAAAATCCATTTCATTTCTTATTTATATTTTACTATATAAATTTTCAGAAAGGTACAGCCTCACTAACTTTTATTCAAATTTACTAATTCATCTTCTGTGTTTATTTTTCGCCTAAATCACAATGTTCATTTCAATTATCAATTTTTCATTTTATCACTTAAAATCTTTTCCTTTAAATGTTACTTCAGAAAAGATTTCTTCATTAAGGATTATAAATAACTCAAATTAATATAAAAGATAGGTGCTGGGTATGTGGCTCAAGTGGTAGCTCGCTCGCCTGACATGCGTGCGGCCCGGGTTCGATCCTCAGCACCACATACAAATAAAGATGTTTTGTCCACCAAAAACTAAAAATAAATATTAAAATTCTCTCTCTCTCTCTCTCTCTCTCTCTCTCTAAAAAAATTAATATAAAAGATAAACATAGATGAACTATTTATATCTATTATTCAAGAGAAATTGAGAAACCATATTTTTAAAACAAATGACTAGTTCCTAAGGAAGTAAATGGAATTATTCCAAACTTAAATCCCAAGTTTTCAATTCTGTGAATATTTCAATAAAATTGAAAAGGTACATTAAAATAGATGGAAAATCAAAACCCAAATCTTATGTATATTGTTACATTAATCAATATTATGTTTTATATAATCAATTATTTTACACAATTATGTAAATATATGATTAAATATACTGTATATTATATAATGATCCAATTATATTTTATATTATGACATTACTTAATGATATGATCATATTGTTAAACAGTTGCATATTATATGTTTACATTTTTTTATACATGCTGCACATCTACAACAGTGAGACCAAATGGGTTAAAGAGTGATACTTGTAGTAACAGAGAAACAAATCTAAACACCAAGTAACATGGAAGAAGGGATGGTGGTTTTGTAACATCCATCATTAAACAAATTATAAATTATTAACAGGATATTATACAAAGCACCTGAGATTAATTGCTACTAATTGGCTGAAGTCAAAAAACTAAGTGTTGGTTTCATTTGTGGTACTAACGTCTTTTACAAGGTTAATTACTATGTCACTTCTCAGCCCCCAGTTGTTTTTCATATTTTAGCAGTGAACATGTGAACAGATGGACCCGAATAACATCTGGCTTAGGTGAACAGTAAGAGTACAGCTGGTGTCCTCCAATGATTCTTTCAGTATGAGTCTCGGGAATAGAAAGTAATGAGAGAAACATAGGTGCCAAAAATAAACAACCTGATGTATAATTATTAGCATGCTGGCCCTTGCCAAATCTCAGAGTGAATGTCATAATCAGCATGCAACAGTGGAATGGTAAAGTTCTTATCAATAAAATCTTTTAAAAATATTTATACTTGATTTTGTCAATTTGTCCTTAGTGTCTTACTTTCTGACCTTCTTCCAAGAATGCCTGTGACTACACATCAAACTAATACCTCATATTTTATAGAAAGGTCACAATTTTTAAAGCATTTATCCCTCTTGATCCTCAGAGCAACACAACAAATTACACGCTTCTACATGAAATCTAATTCAGTAGCCAAGACCCATAAATCTATATCCTAGGTTATAGAGGTAACAAATGGTAGAACTAGATATGAAAAAAGAATTATTTACTTTAACCTATCGCACTCACATTTAGAGCTACCTTATATCATCAGTCACTGCAAAAAAAGAGTCTCTGGCAATAATGAAAGACTTAGAAATATCAATGCTGCACATTAGCATATTTTATTTCCTGCTATGTTTTAAGTAACATTAGAAAATGTTTTCTCGTTAAGTGGATACAGATCTAAATAAGTGGATTTCAAGTATGGTGGCCTAAAATTTATTTTATTTTTGTCTCCACCTTTTCAGTAGTCTTATAGTGCACAATAATCCCATTTCCAGTACACAAAATCTTCTCACCCAATGCTAGGTGAAAATCCACAGCACAATAGCCCAATACAATCTCACTAGAAAGGAAACATTTGTCACAAATTCTGAGAATGTGATCCTGTTTTAAAATGTATTTGAAGGTTCTCTGCAGTTTGTTGACATGCTGTCTTTTGTTCTTGTGGAAGACCTGCCCCATCTAATCCTGCTCATTATAGAGACACAGGCAACACGTGGTCTATTACAAAGGTAGTTCAGGGGTGAACTCTCCTGGCCATAATTTCTCTCTGCAAGTTATGTGTTGTCACTGCTGTCTGGTCAGGAGAAAAACATTGAAAACTGCACATGTAATTAATTTTCACTATTGTTATCACGGGGATCCAGCTAAGCATATTTTGCTAGCTTCATTGTTTCATTTAGGTATATTTCATTGTGCATGTCCTTTCTGACGAAGCTGCAGAGGCAATTGTTATCTTTAGAGTAAATGGTGTTTTTTGTGCCTTTGAACATAAGAAATTGAAGGAGACAAGTTTCTTCAACATGTTTTCTTTTTTTTCCTAGAAGGCTTTTTAGTCATATCACATGAAATCATCAATATACAAATATACATGGGTCTCAGGGAAAAATATTTTATTGGGATAATTTTAATATAAAGAATATTCAGCAGAATTTTGGCACTATATGTAATGTTTTTTGAAGTGAGAATTTGAAGTGGAGAATTAACTATATCATTGAAACGTATTTTTGTTCAGATTTACTATCCAATTGAAAAGGAATATATAGTAGTGTGTGAGTTGTTATAGATTATTTTTTACCAACTTTAGTGAGATATAAATCACACACTAAACAATTCATTGATTTAAATCATAAAATTCAGTGAATATTTTAGTGTGTTCACAAAGTTATACTACTGTTACTGCAATCAATTTTTATAGAATTCTAACTTTCCAGAAGAAAACCTAATGATCATTAGCAATCACTTTCCATTTCTTTTCAATCCCCTACCAACCTAGTCCTAGGAAATCCTGAATCTACTTTTCTCTCCTTAATAGATTTGACTGTTCTGAGCACATTATATAATTGGTATCATAAAATATATGTCCTTTTGTAATTGTCTTCTTTCCCTTTGCATGATAGTTTCAATGTTCATTAGTTTTGTACGAAACAGAAGAACTTTATTGTTTTTTATGGCTTTAAATATAATGGTCTATTGTCTAAATATATTTCCTTTTGTGTATCCATTCATGTATTAATGGGTAGTTTTCATTACTTGGCTTTTATACTTACTTCTGCTATAAACATTTGTGTATAAGAGCTTCTGTGAAAATATGTTTTTATTATACTTTGGAACATAATATATATTGACTTAAATATACATAGGCATATATATATATATATATATATATATATATATATATATATATATATATGCATATATTCACTGACTCACAAGGTAACAATGTTTAATCTTCTGAGGAACTATAAGACCATTACCAAAATGTCTATAACATATTAAACTCTCATTAGAAATATATGAGATTCAAACTGTGTCACAACCTGTCAATAGCTATTATGTTTCATTTTATTTAGAGCTATCCAAAGTATATAAAAGTATCACAGTGTTGTATTGAATCAAATTTCCATAATTACTTATAACTTTGAACATCTTCACTAGTGTTTATTAGCCATTTACATATCTTCATTGGAGAGATTTCTTTATAACTTTTTATCATAGACCTGTGAAGATTCTTACATGTTTTAGATTCTTACAAGTTTTTATCCTATACATGATTTTCAAGAATGTTATGGCAGTTTGTGGGTTGTACTTTTACTTTCTAATGGTGTCTTTTAACTACTGTAGTGGTAAATACATGCTATGATGCATTTGTTCAAATTTGTAGAATTTATAGGAGCACAGTAAACTACTATGCAAACCTTAGACTGTGAGTGATCATAATTATTTGTCCGCTTAGGTCCATCCCTTTTAGCAAATGCACTTCCCTGATGGCAGATATTAACGTGAGGGGATATGCTATGTGGGAACAGAATCACGTCAAACACTTCTGTACTTTCCATTCATTTCTGTTGCAATCCTAAAACTGCTCTGAAATATAGAATTTATTTTACAAAATTAAAAAAACCTTAATTGATAAGAAAATCTAGGCAAATTATGGTGTTGGTAGTAGGAAAAAAACCAGGAAAGGAATTTGGTTCAACATGAGCATTAAATCAACTAAATAAAAATTTTCACTCTATAACCTTTTAGTTGATAAACTTAATTCAAATATAACACTGAGAAAAATACAACTGAGCAGTATTTATCACCCTACCAGATATCCTTTTACTATAATCTCTTAATCACCTTTAGCTATTAGTATAATATCCCAGACACTCAACCAGGCCTCCAGATTTTGGACTATTTGGACAATTGCTATATTCTAGTTGCCTGACCCTAAACCAGATGCTTAATAAGACACTCAATAAATTGTGTTAAATAGCATAGGATTATATTAATTGGATCAAATTTGTTACTAAAACAAAAACTGAAGTTTTCCCTGGGGTACTATAAATGATTTAATTTTTGTGCCTTAATTTCTGCACCAAAGTCTGTTTTTATAATTGTGTCATCTGTGTTATGTGCCTGTGCCTAAGTCCCCTCTTCATTTCTGCCCAGGTCTAAGTTACTCTTTAGCTGGAGCTTCCATGAGTGTTATCACCTTTTCTACCAAGGATAAATATTTTACCCCAAGTCCTAATCTTCCATCTGAAGCTGCCTCCCCCCATCATCCTAAGACATTGCCTGCAACCCTATTCCTTACAAAATTCCTTGTGGTAAAAACACTTGTTAATATCTTAAAATCTGTCCTGCTGTTACAATTTCTTCCAGACTCCGGTTTTCACTTAGATTCCTGTTGAGTGCTCCACTTTTAGGCCTATCTTCTTCTGCACGTCTTCCAATGTACTCATTCAAAAATTCTACCTCATCTGGTCATTTATCAGGTCAGAGTCATCTTCCAAATCTCCATTAACTTAGTTTGGTCTAAACTCTTTAGAAGAGCTTCATTGTTCTCTTAAAAATTCTATCTGCACCTCTCTTTAGACAACTTCTATCATCATATTCCCAGCCATCTAATGGAGCTGGGTCGCTGCACAAGGAAGGAAGGAGAGAACAGTGGAGATCTAGGCAAGCAAGTATCCTGGGCTGCTACCCCAAGAGCTATTTTCTGGGATATCAGGCTCTGAGTGGTACCTGAGTGATACTCTCAGCTTGCCAAGGCAGTCACTATGCACTGCCACTTATATGGAGGGATTCTGTTTTGTCATTGTCACTTACTTCCTCTCATACATTGCAGCTGCAGCAGCCTTTAGCTACCCCTGGAGTAACATTGGCAGTGTATCCCTTCAAGTCTAATTCCTTTAAATAGCTTCCATTCTATAGCCTTTCCATGAAAATTTTTAATGATAAATAATGATGATGCCAACAATAAAAAATAACACCTAAAACTTATTGAATATTTACTTCTACTCCAGATGGTACATCTAATTTTGTCCTTAGAAAGATCATACTGGACTACTGTTGTTCCCTCTGCAGATGTAGAAACTCAGGTTCACAGAGGTTGTTACTTTTATAAAGACATACTGTTATTAATGAACATGTCTCTTATTAAAATCTGGTTGTACCAGGCCATATAAGCTCACTCTGAGTGTTCTACCATTACTCTACACTGACTTTCTATATATAGGTGCCTTTACAATGGGACAATGCAAGCAATGTCCTTCAATGACTAAGAAAAGGGCAATAAATCTAAAGCAATGAATGATGGAGCACACACAAAAAAACAGCTTGGGTAGACAACAGAGTGGAGAGAGGAAGATGGGATGTTTGTTAATGGAAGGAAATTTGCTCTTTCAGAATGCACCGATCTCTTAATGGATTTGTACTCAGCATTAGGAAAAATAGAAGAAGCTGTGAAAATTTATTATGCCTGTCTATGTCTGTACTATGTGCAATGCACTGCTAGAGAAGTGAGGCATAATAATGATAACGATGACGTTTTACAAAGTACTTTCCAATGCATTATCACATTAAATTTCAATTAAATTAGGTAAAACACTCAAAAGTTTTGCTTTGATTTCATATAATGCTGATGAGCCATGTGTCATATGTTAATAACCTGGATAATATTCCAGGCATTCAGCAGACATAATACCACTGCATCTAAGAGTGAATATTCCTAAAGCCATTTTGAGCTAGAATTTTTCACCTTAAAATCAATTACGTGCATCATGGATGAATAATAAGTAGATTGAGCACATCTCTGACTCTTCAATAAATGTTTAATGTTCAAAATAGTCAGAAGAAGAAGCATGTTCAGAAATTCTAATATACCTTTGGGCCATGAACCATGATCTGTGCTTGTTGGAACTAGTTGTCTTTGTGAATGATAACACTACAGAGCCATGCTCATAAAAAACAAAATGTGCAAAGAAAGAAAGACTACTCTGGGAGAAAGCAGGCATTTGCCACTCTGTGTAAGCAATTTTAGGCAGCTCATAATGTGATAATTTAATATCTGGAGATATAATTTCTATGTGATAAAAGTCATTTCATTCGTTGTCTGTGTGTAAGAATGACAAAAATACAGATAAAGAGACAGAGACAGAGGGCTAGAGGGATGCTTTTGTATGTGCATGCAACTAGAAAGACAGGCAGTTAAGATTTATTTGGTAAGTGTGAAAGTATTAATATTTTACTGTATAATGTGGATTAGAAGTAATAAGTAGAAAAATCATGTAATAGAAATGCAAGTAAAATTAAGGTCCATTGGTTCAAATACATAGAATACATATTTCTATCCAAATAAACAACAAATTTATTCATATTCATTGGCAGCTGATATAATCTTGCTATTTTTATTTGAAGCATTCATATTTTTATATTAACGTCATCAGTTTTCATGCCCTAGCAAAATCCTCCATTAAATTGATCCTCCAGACCTTCCATCACAAATTCTCAAGTGTGTGGATAAGTCACCACTTGGTATTTTGTCATGGTTTTTGTATTTCAGTAAGTTATGCAGCATCTGGCCCAGGTTAAAGGCACACAGTTATTGTACCTTAACAAGTTTTTCAGTATAATTTCATAGTATCTGCTGCATCGGTGGAAATAAACATCTCGCTTCCTTCTAACTCTTTCCCATTTAATAATTTCACTCTCCTCAGTCCTTTGGGGGTGAGGGGGAAGAAAACTTGATTTGTACCTTGTGAGCACAAAGGGAAGTATAAAATGGGTCACCGCTGTAGGAAAATTTACATTTTTATTGTTTTTCTGTGCTAATTTCTCATGTGTTTAGTAATCCTAGGGGATGTATTGAATACTATTAATATGCAATGAATATGTAATGGACAAAGTGCTATGTGATATTGTTTAACATTTAAAAATTTCCATTTTCTCCTTGTGCTGACTTCTATATTTTGCTAAGTAAACTATATACAGTTGTAACATGTATTTTCAAACTAAGATGAACTGTAGAGAGATTGTGGGCAAAGAAATACCTTCTTAGGCATGTTAAATGTTCACTGAAAAAAATGTCACTAATAACATTGTGCATAGTGGTTCCTATTAAATAATGAGATACTGCACATTGTTATTAAGCATATAAGAACCGGGTTGGCACTACACTTGCAAGCCAAATCTGATCCATTGTCTATTTTTATAAATAAGAGTGTTTATTTTACTTTATTTATTTTTTGTTTTGTTATGTTTTGTTTTGTAATCCAACCATGCACATTCTTTATTGTATTGCCTGTGGATGTTTTCTGCTCCAATGGCAAAGTGTAGTAGTTGTTACAGAGAGACCATATGGCCCCAAGGCCCAAGACATTTTCTCTGGTACTTCACAAACATCCATGTAAATCAATATAAAGGTAGATCTGTTTTCAAGTACAAATAATTCTGAATAAAAGGATTAATCTCAAACATCTAGTGTGTACCTACTATGTACAAGGCACAATTAGATTAAAGTATATTCTTTAATAACGTTCAGTCCTCATCTTATGAAGTAGACACCTTTATTATCCTTTTTTATAGAAGAAACTGATGGACAGAAAACTTGAGTGCCGAAGTTCACTCGGTTAGTAAAAATACAGCTAGGATTTGAATAGAAATAATCTGCTTTTAGACAAAATAATGTATTTGTATATTTTATATTCAACTTGAGTATTTAAAAACAAGTGAGTGTTTGGAATGGCAATATAGAATATTGAATGTAGAATACATTCAATATAGAAAAATTCAATAATTTTATGCTGATATTTATGAAGAATCTTTCCTTGGGAGGAAAGCAAAATTGATTTAAGAGATTTTACCATATTTTTAGCTGTTTGATCATAAATTTTTAAATTAAAAATCTCTGAAATAATGCCTTAAATATAAAAATAAAACATACTTTCTAAGAACAAGTTAATGTCAAGAATAAATAATAGGAAGGGAAGACTATCACCTAAAATACTAAAATGAACAGAATTCCTCCAAAATATTAGTGTTACAGACTGAATTCTGAACATAATCTACTTCAATGTGCTCAGGATGCTGAGAGTTCCTAACAAAATATTTACATGCTTAGTCCTAACAGAAACTGATATCATTTAAAAATTGACATTGGCAGCATATAAGTTCTACACCCATAATTAATTTTTTAAAAATATTCCCTTTTGCTTCCTTATCTGGTTGGCAATTTCAACTAATGGCATGACTATAGGCTTTTTTCTTTTACAACATCTTCAGCAAATGACTATCTCTTCAAAAGTTTCTGCAGGCCGTTTTCCTACTTTCATACACACACAAAGAAAGGTAGAAAGAAAGAAAGAAAAAGAAAGAAAGAAACAGACTAAAATTAGCTCTCAGAAGATCAGCATGCTGTTTTATTTTTGTTGGTGTTTCCTTTGATTCTTTTCTGAAAAACAAAAACAAAAAAATTCTTTCTGTTTATGACTTTAGAAGATGTGTTCTTTGTTATCTGTACCCTCATGATGAATATGAACATTATTAACATAATAGTAAATTTAGGATATTAAACATAAGGTAGCAGAAATAAAAGCAAAAGAAGGAGGTAAAGAAAATAACAATTGTTTGACTGGATTTAAGATTGAATATGAAGGAAGAAATAATTTTTGAAAGCTTTAAAATAGAGAATGAATCCTGAAGTTGTTTGTAGATGCAATGAAGATTAGAAATAGTGCATTTTTTTTTTTTGGTGACTCAATACCAAACTTTAAATATTCTACTTTTTACTTGGGCAGAGAGAGTGACAACATTTAACATCTCTTAATCACTACTTTTTACTTATTCACCAAACAAAAACCATGCCTATTGTGCGAAAATCCCAATGCTATCTTAGGATCAATTGCAAAATGGGAAAATAGGAGAGAATGATTCAATACATGTAGATACTTTAGGGTGTGTGTTTTTTTTGTATTTTTATGTAGAAAATGAAAACTGAACAGAATCTTATAAAAGTAAATTTGATAATGAAATTAGCAAAAACAATTATTCTCAGTAATGCTTTTTTGGACATGTGGAAAAACTTAGGTGAGGATCTTGAATGGACCAGGATAAGATATGGAGCCTGTCAGGAGGGAGCTAAAGCCATCTTGCTAACAATGAGTTAACAGAGTTCAAAAAACAGTCATCTGTGATGAAGCAGCCATGATCCACTCTGAATCAGAGATGGGGTTAACTTTAGAGTAGGCTAAAACCCTTAGATTATAGGGAAAGGGTATGCATAGAGACAAAATACCTGGATTCAATGTGTTCTCATCGTAAATCTAACTGTTAAGGAGTAGAAAGTAATAGAAGTAGATTCTTCTGAAATACTTCTTCCATTAGAGATTGAAACAGCCATTTATAGAGGTATGAAATCTCAATGGAGCTGTACTGTTTTATCTGTGAAGGAGTAGCCTCTCTCTCAGTTTCTCTCTCTTTTTCACACACACACACACACACACACACTGCAATAAACAACCTATAGTCGTTCCACTCAATATATATTGGAAAGTAAATCCATTAGGGACAAAGTTCACAGTAATTAAGACTAACATTTTTTTTCCAATTTGTTTCCAGGCCACTGGCTTCTTGGAAAAGGACTCTTACTAACCTAATATTTTCTCATTTTTAATTTCTTCAGTGACTTTAATTACTTTCTCTCAGGCCTATCAAATTATTATTTCATTTCAAAAGAAAAACAAGAGAAATGAGCTTGTTTGCTTAAGGCCTTCACCAAGACTTTGCAGCTGGAGCTATTCCTAACAAGAATATCACTAGTCATTAAAGCAAACCTGGAACTGCCTCTTCTTAGTTCCACACATTTTAGTGCCACCCTCTTCTGCAACTCTAAAATTAACTCCTGTTTGATATTTTAATGCGTATCTCTTGTTTCTTTTTACCTCTTGATTTATGATAGAACTTTTGAAGTTGTATTCAAGTATGTTGTGTGCCCAGCTACATCTCTATTAAGAGGCATGTTTTCTTTGTTCCAGAAAAAAAAAAAAAAAAGACGACTTTTTCATTGTTCTGTTTGTAAATCATTAATCACAAGCATTGCACATCCAGATTATGATTTCATTAAAAATGAAAAAAAAATGAAATTCTCATTTGTTTCTCTGCATTTAGATTTTACAAAATTATCTTGAAATTATTAAATGGTAATAATCATGAGAATATTTTTTTTTTTTTAGTTTTGCCTTTATAGTATTTTTGTTTTTGCCATGCTGGGGACTTAAACCAGGATCTTGCACATCGTAAGAAAGCACTGAGTCACATCCCCAGCCCTTTCTTTTTTCTTCTTTTCTTAAAATTTTTCTTTAAAATTTTATTTTGAGATAGAGTTGCCTAGTCTGGCCTTGAACTTGATGTTCTTCTGCCTTAGCTTTCTGAATAGCTGAATTAGTCATACACCACCACCCTGGCTCATCATAATGTTTTTACTTCTTAAAAGGTATTACTTTCTAATAAAATTTCATTTATGTATAGTCATTTCTCCAAACTCTCTTTATATGTAAATATTATAGATATGTATATATATTTTGAGGGATATACAATGTGACTTTTTCATATACATATATATTGAGAAAGACTACCAGAACTATGATAATTAACTTGTACATCACCTCACATATATAATTTTTCTTTTGTGTGTGTGTGTGTGTGGCAACAACACTTAAGATCTACTCTCATAGTAAATGTCAAGTATAAAATACAACATTAATAACTATAATCACAGTAGTCATATGTATTTTAGCTCCTCAGGACTTAGTCATCTTACAATTGAATAGCAATTCTGTATCTTCTCCATTCTGTATCTTGAGGATGAGATTATGCAATATGTAGTTTTCCATATTTCATTTATTACACTTTGCATAAATTCCTCTAGAGTCATCAAGTTGGTTTAAAATGCAGGATTTCCTTCTTCTTTTTTTTTTAGGCCTTAGCAATATTCCATCACGTAAATTTTGAAATATGTGATTAGATGAGATTTACCAATCATATTCATCTGTTCACAGACACTTAGGTTCTTTCCAGATCTTGACTATTGTGAATAATGCTACTGTGAACATAAGAGTGTATAAATTCATAGGAAGTAGCCATTTAATTTATTTTAGGTATGTATCCAAAAAAGGAGTTCAATGGATCATGATAGTTCAACTTCTAACTTTAGGACCTTCTCTACTGTTTGACATAACTGCTCTACCGATTGAACTCCCATCCACAGTGTACCAAGTCTCCTTTTCTTCACATTCTGACCAACCCTCAGTTTTTGATGTTTTGATAGTGAGCTGTTTGCTCTGCCTATGACTTCCAGTGCTATGTTAAATAGAATTGGCTACAGTGCCATCCTTAGAAAGGTGGAAATAAAGTCTTCAATTCCAGAAACTCATGCCCACCTTAGAGATATTCTTAACATTATTATGTCCTTCTCTCGCTTTGGTAGTAGTGTAAAGCTCATAAAATAAGTTTGGAAGTGTTCTCCCATCTAAAATATAGATGAGTTTAAGAAAAATCGAAATTAATTCTGTCATGAGACGTTCATGGGCTGTGTGTGTGAACTATTGCGCATAGTAGCCAAATGAGGGGAGAGGCCTGGCATTGCTGGCTCCCTATGAGGTAGTGATCACTTGATGCTGAAGCACCTACCCCTCTAGCCCTGCCTAAGATCCCACATAGCACCTGAGATGGATGTGAGTTTCCAGGATGCCAATCAATCTGCTGACCACAAGACAACATGAAGACTCCACCCTTGAAATCTTACCCTGACTCTGATGTCCCCAGGTATAAAATAAAGGAAAGGAAGGCTCATACTCTCTTTTCCAGTGCTCTTTCCAGTGTGGAAGCTGACCCTTAAGGTCACAGAGCCATCCTGCCCTCGGTTTAAAAAGCACTTTATGTGTTGCATGATTCTTCCCTGCTTTCTTAGTTTGATGTTGCTGCCAGCTCTCTTAAACCCAGTTCCTCTTATCTGCATGGGTCGTGGGCAAGATAATTCTTCTTTATTTTTTTAATGTTTTTTTTTTAAATAAATGACAGCAGAATGCATTACAATTCTTATTACACATATACAGCAAAATTTTTCATCTCTGGTTGTATATAAAGTATGTTGATACCAATTTGTGTCTTTATACATGTTCTTTGAATAATGATGTCCATTCATTCCACCATCCTTGGTAATCCCCGGCCACCTCCCTTTCCCTCTCACCCCTCTGCCCTATCTAGAATTTATATATTCATCTCATGCTCCTCCTCCCTACCCTACTATAAGTCAGCCTCCTTATATCAGAAAAAACATTCGGCATTTGATTTTTTTGTGGATTGGCTAACTTTACTTAGCATTATCTTCTCCAATGCCATCTATTTACCTGAAAATGCCGGTATTTTGTTCTTTTTTATTGCTGAATAAATATGCCATTGTGTATAAATGCAACAAAACGAAATTAAACCCCTATCTCTCACCATGCAAAAAACTCAACTGAAAGTGGATCAAGAACCTCGGAATTAAACCAGAGACTCTCTAAAAGGCCCTAATCTTCATCATGTGGGATTAGGCCCTCAACTTCCTTAATTAGACTCCTATAGCGCAAGAATTAAAAACAAGAATCAATAAATGGGATGGAATCAAACTAAAAAGTTCCTTCTCAGCAAAAGAAACAATCTGTGAAGTGAACAGAGAGCCTACATCCTGGGAGCAAATTTTTACCCTTCACACATCAGATAGAGCACCAATCTCTAGGATATGTAAAGAACTCAAAAAGCTAAGCTCCACAAAAACAAATAACCCAATCAACAAATGGGCTAAGGATCTGAACAGATACTTCTCAGAAGAGGATATACAATCAATCAACAAATATATGAAAAAATGTTCATCATCTCTATCAATTAGAGAAATGCAAATCAAAAGCTACTCTAAGATATCATCTCACTCCAGTCAGAATGGCAGCTATTACGAAGACAAACAACAATAAGTGTTGGCGAGGTACACTCGCACGTTGCTGGTGGGACTGCAAATTGGTGTAGCCAATATGGAAAGCAGTATGGAGATTCCTTGGAAATCTGGAAATGGAACCACCATTTGACCCAGATATCCCTCTTCTTGGTCTATACCCAAGGACATAAAAACAGCACACTACAGGGACACAGCCACATCAATGTTTATAGCAGCACAATTCACAATAGTTAAACTATGAAGCCAACCTAGATGCCCTTCAGTGGATGAATGGATAATTCTTCTTTAAATGTTTGGGAGAGTTCACTAGTGAAGCCACCTGGTCCAGGGCTTTCTTTTCTCTTTGGGGAGGGAGATTGATTTAGTCCCCTTAATTTCTACTGATCTGTTCAGATTTTTTATTTTCATGGTTCATTCTTGTTAGTACATTTTTATGAATTTATCCATTTCTTCTAGGTTGTCTAATTGCTCATAATAGTTGTATATTCCTCTGTATTTCTAACTTACCAGTTGTATTTTTAACTTTTTAATATCTGATTATTTATTTGCATCTTCTCTTTTTATTTTTAAATTAGCCTAGATAATGCTTTGTAAATTTTATCTTTTCAAAAAACTCAGCTTTATTCATCTTTTCTAAAGCTTTCATAGTTCAAATTTTATTTATTTCTGTTCTCATCTTGGCTTTTTCCATTATTCTGCTACATTTATTGTTGGTTATTATTTCCTAGTTCAGTAGTTTACTTGAGATTTTTTTTTTCCCTTAATGTTGGTGTTTCTCACTACTAACCTTTCTCTAAGAATTGCTTTTTGCTGCATCCCTTAAGTTTTAAAATATTTTATTTCCATTTTAGTTTGTAAGGTATTTTTAATTTTCATTTTCATTTCTTCTTTGACTCATTGTTTTTTTTTCAGTAGTGAATAATTCAATTTACACATAGTGGTACATTTTTCATTTTTCCACTTGTTATTATTTTCTAGCTACATACTGTTGTGATTAGAAGAGATACTTGATATAATTTTCATCTCTTCAATTGTTAAACCTGATTGACAACCTAACATACAATCAACTGTGTATTTGATAAAAATGTGCTCTTCTGCTGTTAGGTGAATACTCTGCATATATTTGTAAGACTCCTTTGGTCTAAAGAGTAGTTGATATCCAATGTTTCCTTATTGATTTTTTTTTTTTTGGTCCGGATGATGTATTCATTGTTGAAATCAGGTTATTGAAGTTTTCTACTATTATTCTGTAGATGCTGATTTTTTTCCTTTCAGATCCATTAATATTTGCTTTGTATATCTGTATATCTTAATATTAGATGCAATATATTTACAAATGTTATATTCTCTTGAAGAATTATCTTCTTTCATTTTCCTTGTTACAGTCTGTTTCAAGTCCATTTTGTCTCATATAAGTATGGCTACCCTTTCTCTCTCTTAGTTTCCATGTATGTGGAATATTCTTTCTATTTCCTGGAATTTCATTCTATATTTTCAAAACTGAGGTGAGTCTCTTCTGGAAACCTAGATATTGGAGTAATGATTTCTCTGAAGTTTCATGTAACTGGAAAAGTGTTTCTTCTTCATTCTGAAAGAGAGTTTTCTTGGCTGTTCTTAGTTGGCAATATTTTTTTTTCAGTACTTTGAACATATTATCCCATTTTCATGAGGTCTTGTAGTCTTATGAGAAGTAGGTCACTTATATGCAAAGAAATTTTTTTCTTGATTTTTTTTGTCTCTGATTTTTGAGAGTTTGATTAAAATGTGGCTTTGTACATGGAGCTTTGGGTTGAAGTTTTTTTATGGTTTTACAATTTCATGTACCTCAATGTTCATCTCTCACTGGATTTGGGAAATTTCAGCTATTGTTTCTTTAAATAGCTTTAAATTACTCTTGCTTCTCTTTTTGCTATTTCTGTAATTTATATATTGGGCTATTAGGAGGTATCTCACAAATCCTTTGGGATTTCTTTACTCTTCTATTATTTTCTCCTTTTTGTTTCTCTAAATGGATAATTTCAAATGACCAATCTTCATGTTTTTTTTTCCATCTTCGATCAAGTTTATTGTTAATGAAAGCATTCTATTAAAAATTCTGTTGCATATTTTCATTTAATTAATTAATTCTGTTGCATATTTTCATTTAATTAATTAGCCATAACATCTGTTTGGTTCATTTTATAATTTTCATCTCTTTTAATTTTGTTCATTGCTATTTTTTAAATTCCTTTGAGCTTAATTCCATTGAATTTTCTATATTTGTTCTCTTGTAACTTGTTGGGTTTCCCTAAAATCAACATTTTGAATCATTTGGCAATTTGTAGTTTTTTGTTTGTCTGTTTCTTTGTTTTTTTGGAGTCAGTTGCTGAAGAACTACTTAGTTCCTTTGCTGGTATCAAATTTCTTGAATTTTTAATATTTCTTGTTACCTTGAATCGATGTCTGAGCATTGATGGAGGCATAGTGTGTTTCAGACTTCACAGGTTTTGGTGGAGAAAGACCCTCACATACAGATGGGTGTCAGAATGCCAGCGGGGCACAGTGTAGTGGTTCTGGCTCCAGTGAGAGCATCATATAGCTTCTGTATAGATCAACCAATGTGAGCATCAGTAAAGATGTTGGGGTCCTTCACAGTCAAGGCAATGTATATTACAGTAACAGTGAACATGGTTGGAGTGAAAACTGGTGGGGTCCTTCTGATGACTTTGTCTCCAATGAGGAAGCCATGGCTAAAGGGGTTCTTTTTGGTACTGGGTTCAGCTTGTCAGTTTACTCATTGTGTAGTGGCACTGATTTCTGCAGGGCAGCCCCTTGAAGCAAACATGGAGCCAGGGTATGCAGTGTAGGAACATTTGAAACCAATGGAGCTCTGGTATTCAGAGTGAGGTTAGCAACAGTATCCAGGGAACAGGCTCGTCAATTACAATATTAGTAAAAGTGCATCAGGCACAGGTTCAGTGGAAGCCATGGTTAGAGAATGGGCACACACAAAACTACATCAGATCTTACGTTTAGGGCATGGGCCAGCTAACAGTGGCAGTATCTCCTGAATCTGAGAATTGGGAACAATATTATATCCAAGGATCGGGGCTCCAGACCTTGGGACTGTAGAGAGTGGCCACAGCTCCTGTTCTACTGCCTGTGTGGACTGGCTCTGGTTTAGGGCAGCAGAACAAGTTATTTCTTGAGGGTATGCAAAGACATACCTCCCTTTGGG
This sequence comes from Callospermophilus lateralis, assembly GCF_048772815.1. Classification (NCBI taxonomy): domain Eukaryota; kingdom Metazoa; phylum Chordata; class Mammalia; order Rodentia; family Sciuridae; genus Callospermophilus; species Callospermophilus lateralis. Next base: position 6,856,555 of record NW_027514380.1, on the reverse strand, counting down.
TGGCAAGACTTTTAGAGACCTTTGCAGAGCAGACCTTTGAGCTCTGCACTGAAGAACATTAATAGAAGAGTTGAGAAAAGTCTACCACTTGGCAACAGGGCTGTTGAGCTTCTTACCAGCAAAAACTAAGAGAAAGGACATCCATCAAATGACTTATACAGATTACATCTGCCTTTGTCTCTGTTGCTAGCCATTTCCAGAAATCTCAGCATCCCTTCATGTTCAAAACACTAGAAAAACTAGGCAAAACAGGAACTGAAAATACAGCATCCCTTCATGTTCAAAACACTAGAAAAACTAGGCAAAACAGGAACATATTTTAACAGATATTCTTTCTATGTTGTTGTTCTCTATTTTTACTCTGCAGTGTTGCTACGTATTCTTAATGGAACTCTTGAGCCTTCCCACAGTTATTTTCTTTCATGGATAGCAACCTAATTGTTATTTATTGTGTTCCTCTAATTCCAACTGAAGCCAGAATTAAAGAAAAACAGTATAGATAGGTAAATCAGGTCAGATGGGAGTTAGGCAGGACAATTTGGGTCCAGGAATTTGGAAGTCTCCAAATTCCTATCTATACTCTGAGGGATTGAAATGCTAATGCATTAAGAGCAATACCTTCACCCTTATCAAGATAACCTACCTCTATTCCAAATCTATTGCTAAAGTAGCCTGTCCCAGGGATTGTCCCTCCCTACAGGGAGTTGTAAAAGTTGTTTGTAATGTTTTGAACAACTAATAATAATTTAAAAATTAAATTTAATTTAAAAAAATTAAAACTATTTCTCCATCTAAAAAAAAATTAAAAATAAAAGTTGTTAATCAATGCACACAGGGTCCTTTTCCTGCCTCGATCAACTACCTTGGCCCCTCCAGCCCATCTGCTCTCACCATTTGGCCATCCCAGGAGAGCATCTCCTGGGCATAGTCATATATGCAGAGCGAAGAGAGAAAAGGGGAAAGGGAGCAGGGGAACAAAGAAAATCTAGGATATATAAAAGAGCAGAACACCCTCACTTCTTGGGATATTAGGATACCAACTATGGGCACCTTGTCCCTCCCTGGAGAACTCTGAATTATTCCTTTTAAAATAAATCCTGCTTCATATGCTTGCCTTGGCATGCTTCTCTAATGTTTTACTTCAACATGTAAGGAAGCAAGACTCCTCGCCAATAATTGGCAATATCACAATTTTCACATAGGAAGAACAAAATAGATATCTGAGATATGAATATTAAAAAGACTCTTTTGTGTGCATGTCACTTGCAAATATTCTTTTTCAATAACCACTTTATGTCAGGTATGGTGGTGCCACCATGCCTGGCATAAAGTGGTTATTGAAAGCTCTCGAGGCTAAAGCAGGAGGATTAAGTTCAAAGCCTGGCTCAACCAAAGTGAGGTGCTAAGCAACTCAATGACACTGTCTCTAAATAAAATACAAAATAGGGCTGGGTATGTGCCTCAGTGACCGAGTGCCCTTGTGTTCAATCCCCAGTACCCCCCCCCCCAAAAAAAAAACACCATACTTTTATTGCATGATTCAGAGACTTTTAGTAATTGGCTTATACTTATTTATTGTGGCATAACAAATTATCTCTAAATCTAGAGTGTAAAACAGCAACCATATTTGTGGTTCAGAAATTTGAGAGTGATTTATCTGTATCAGATTCTGTATCAGCATCTTTAGTGAGGTTTCAGTCAGCTGAATCTGCAATCCTAAAAGGCTAGACTAGTGCCAAAGGATCTATTTCTTAGATGGTTCCTTCACATGAATACAGGAAGAGTCCATAGTTCCCTACCATGGGGGCCTCTCCATAGATCTTAAATGTACTCACAACATTACACTGGCTTCCTACAGAGCAAGAGATAAGAAAGAGAGGGAGAGACGAAGGACAAATGAAGATATTGCTAGTTAGAATCTTTATGACCTCTCCTTAGAAGTCACATATTTTCATTTCTGTTCAGTTTTATTCATTAAAATTAAGTCACTGAATTCACTTCATACACACAGGGAGGAAAAATTAAGTTTCATTTTGATTGGGAGAAGGTTAAATACATTTCCTACATATCTTAAACCATACCACATGGCCGGACATTGTAGAAAATTGGAACCAAGAATAGTTATCTTATTATTATTATTATTATTATTATTATTATTATTATTAATATTTTTGCCTGAACCATGCTGCTATCCTGTATGGGGGAGAATTATTTTACAGCACATTCTCAATCTTCTTATAATATCACTTTTCTTATAGGTGTGTAGAAATTTGAGCAACTTAAATGTAAGAATTTGTAAAAGAAAGAAAGAAAGGGGAATTGGAAAACAAACATCATGGTAAAAGAGACAATTGGGCAACATTAGGAATATTTATATAAATAATTAACCCTAGAACATTTTGGAAATTTGAAGACATTTTTCTGGAGACATAGTTCAAATCTGGAAAGAATAGATGCTAATAAATTGATGGTTTACACATAGAACTATTGAAAAAAGAAATGTTTGAATTTAATGCATAATTGCAATAAAAGGTACTTATTGGCTAATGTTTATAATGAACAATAATAAACATTTCACAATTTATATATATATATATATATATATATATATATATATATATATATATATTTTATCACAATAATTCATTTACTTTAGTGTTTCAAACAGAGAACTAGAATTAATGACTTTCCAAGATCATTAGACTTAAATGGTCAAAGCAGCTCTATCTATGCAAGGATTTGTAATAGTACTTGGAAATCATAAAAATATATTTGATATATGATCTTAAGAAAACTATTTTTTCAGAAAGGATATTTCCTTTTTCTGTGTCCAACTTAATTATCTTACTGCCACATTCACTGTTTTTTGCCTTCAGAACAAGCAGGAAGCCTTTTGTATCCTTTCCTGATGTGGTTCCAGTGACATTATCTTTTTCTCAGTTTTTTTAATATTGTTTTTCGTCATTTTTTCAGCATATTTTCAAGAATGATGTAGTATGTTTTCTCTGTTCGTTTAGGAATGATATTTAAAAACATCAAGAATAAATTCATTTATAAAACATTTTGTCGCTATAGATAATCCTATCTATTTTAAAAGAGAATTAGCACGAAATCACTTTTAACATTAGTATGAAACAAACATTGCCAAACCTGTGGTCAATGAAAATATTTTTTAGTCCGATGTTTTGATATTCAATGTATTTCTTTGCCATTTTTCTCACATAGTTTATTAGTGTTAAAATAACTGACTTTGATCATTTTAAAAAGTATCATCCCAAAGCAAACAAAATCAATTTCTTTTCAAAGTTCATGTTTGAAGGAAAATCTACAAAGCATTTCAATGAGCAAACAAGATGTCTTAGGTCAGGTTTCTCAAAAGCCACATTTTGAATTTCAGACTTGCTTGTGGGAAATTTATAGAGGAGTTTCATGAGCTCCATACTTGGCAAGAGAGGATGAGGAACTAGGCAAATTTGAGCAAGGATCCATTTGAATGATAGCCAGGACTGGTCCTATGAGAAGCACTGGGCAAAGGATGATCTACAGAGATGCCCTAAAATGAAGCAAAGTACCTGGACTTTGTACCCCTCACTGACTCATCACTGGATCTGAATTTCTGCCATGGAGAGAGGATAACATTGGATGAGGCATGCTCCTTTTTCTGAGTCAGTTCACCTGGAATACTACTGTCTGGATTGCAGAAAAGTGAGTGTATCTGGCTAGTGTACCATGAAACATGGAATTCCATTATGTTGTGTCACTTAGATCCATTTGTCATATATTATAAATGTGTCTCCTCTAGAAAGAACTCCTCTTGGATTCTAGTTAATCTTCTTTTCTTTTCTTTATTTTATTTTTTTATATGTGTGTGTGTGTGTGTGTGTGTGTGTGTGCGCATCTGTGTGTGTGTATGACTTACTTCTTAAGAGTTAGCGAAGTGCTCTATAGACTTCATCACTATAGATGTTTTTACAACTATAGCTGATGCTTATCAGCCCCCTTCTCTCCTATCCCTTCTAGACGCTTCTCACCACCCAATAACTCTAAATGGATTGCCTGATGGTATGATGCAGACCTTTATTTCTCAGGTTCTGAACCAATGATATTCTCAGATCATGGCTACTGCAGTTATCTATTTAGTGTCAAAATTGGACAAGGAAATAGAAAAATTTGCCTCTCAGAAGTACCTAGGTTCCAAAATATTCTCACTGTTTCTCAGTAGCTCTACTAAATACTAATCATCATGGAAAACTACCCTGCCTGGAGGATGGATCATTTTCTTTCACCTTTCTACAGAAGTCTGAAGGAAACAAAATAGTAGCCACAGTTTAAAACTTTATGGGAATCTTGCTGTGTTGTCTGGTGCCAGAATTCTCCCTCTGGAAAACCAATACCTGTGAATCCACTAAGAAAAAAGATTAAAAGGAGAGGAAGCATTAAGTGAGTTACTGGGATAATGGAAAGTAGGGTCCTGTATGAAGGATTTTAGACCTTTGGATCTTGCCTTTCTGGCCTCAGCATGGAAATATGTTTCATTTCATGGCAAATGAAATTAAGGTTGTAAACTGGATGGATTAAGAATTACAGTCAGCTAACTATAAAATACATAAATTACCCTTGACAATCACTATGTTGCTCCAAAGTAATAACATAGGACTTTAAAATTGGAAGAGGAAAGTATAATGGTAGATCAGAGAGATACAATTATGGAAGAAAAAAAAAGAAGAAGCTTGATTCTGAAAGGAATATAATATACCATTGCTGCTTTTAAAGAAGGAGTCCAAAGTCAAGAAATATAGTTTTCAAAAAGCTGGGAGGGGCCCTAAACTAATAGACACAATGGAAAGAGGTTTTACTAATCCTCTAAATAAACAAGGAAATATCATCTCTCTTCAAGGCTTGAAAGAGTCTCTATAAGGGGTCTATAAATACCTTGATCTTGGCTTGGTGAGATCCACTTGATTAATCATTTGAAAGGACTGGCCGGCTGGCTAATTATAGGTAGGTGGGGCATGGTTGGAGAAGTTGGGTCACCAAAGATATGTCCTGGTACATTATATCTCTGCCCCTTGGATCTTTCTTCTCTCTCTCTGCTTCCTGTCTGTCATGAGCTGAGCTTTCCTCTGCTGTATCTTTCTGCCGTGGTGGTCTTCCTCACCTCATCTTCAGAGCATTGGAGTCAGCTGATCATGGACTGTACCACTGAAACCATGAGCCCAAATAAAATTTTTCCTCCTCTAAATTGTTCTCATTAGGTATTTTGGGTAAAATGATACAAAGCTGACCAATACACTCCTCCACAGATCTGTAAGAAAAATTGTTTTTTGCTTTAAACTCTGAGGTTTGTGGTAACTTGTCATGACAGTAGGCATCTAATACTTAGAACTTCTTCAACTTCCACCCTTAACTCCACAGACTCATGCATTTGAAATTTTGGTGACATAGACCATTTAATGACTATTGAATTATGTGACAACCCATGTTGGTGGTGCATTCTATAATGTATATGTTTACTCAGTTTTCAAAACTACTCTGTTCATGCCCCAATACATCAATACAGGAAAACTGAAGACTGAGGATGGCAGATATCAAATGTTCAAACCATTACAAGTACTTGCTTTAGTGCCTCCACCATTGCGGATTCTCTCAGCAAGGCAATAACAGGTAATGAAAAGATCTTTGTTCATTGCCTAAAACAATAAACAAGCTCACATGACTCTTCTCCGGACCTTTTCCCAATCTTTATTCTAAACGAGTCATTTACTATTTCCCATGAAAACAAGCATATTATAAAATTGAACCAATTCTTTTCCAAAAACAAACAAACAAACAAAAAAGTAGGTTCCTATTTGTGTCACCTAAAGTTCTACTCATCAAGAGGATTTTCTCACTTACTGCCTTTCAGAGCATCTCTGACAGGAGAGTATGACTAGATTGATTAACTTTATATGTTTTCCACTTTCTTATTCTAGCATCTTCAGACTCCAGTTACATACATACTCTCCTATGTCGGGCCTAGACACATTATTAAGATTAAGTAGCTCCTCACAGTATGGTACCCTTCCTTCCTTAGCAGGTCCAGCACTTCCCTGGCTAAATTATATGGTGACTTGACATTGGCTATTGGTTTGTAGCTGAGAGATGACACAGGATATCTTAAGAGGTGAGCACTTGGAATCACAAAAGAGGAAGATCTTTGCATTGCCTTTTATTTATTTATTTATTTAGCAGTGCTGAGTATTGATATCAGGGCCTTGTGCATGCTAGGTGAGCAGTATACCACTAAACTAAGTCCCCAAGCTTTCTGCATTATCTCTAGACAGTAAAGAAACACTGGACTCTGAGAGAAAGGAGTGTGTCACTTCTGCAGGCTAGTAGAATTCAGGGAGCCCTGAGGTGACCTGGATTCAGAGTTTTAATCAAGGTATTGCTTATCTTAATTCTTAACACCACTCTTCTATCCTCTCTCTGGTCATTGATAGCTTTCTGTGGCTTCTGATATCCTTTAAATTAAAACCTCAAACTGATGATGAGTTGTTCTGCTGTTTTACTCAAATAAAGAAAGTTACCAAGGAAACGATGTGTCTTTCACACTTTGCATTAAATATTTTATTAATTGCTCTCTGCCTTTGTCAGTTCTCCAATGTTATTCATTATCTTTGTATTTGTTATGGCAAATTGTTGAACTCAACACCACCATACAATTCTAACAACTTTATACTTCTTAATTTCAGAGAATCTCTCAAATATCTGGGTTATTGCAGCAGCTGGTAAAGCCACATACCCTTCCCACCAACATCCCATCATATTCCATGGCCAGTGAAAACTTTAATTTAACAATAGTACTGTTATAGCACACCAGGTCTAACACTATCCATGGGGACCTCATTGTCTTGCCAAGGGCACGATTCTGCTTCATAATTTGATTTTTAGTCTTGCTTCTTTGGATTACTTTTAGTACGAGTTTACCAACTGCCTTAGTATAGATTTCTTAGGGAAATCTGAGGAGGAGATTAGTAAACAAAGATTTGGGGGAAGTACTCCAGAGCAAGGATAGAGAGTCAAGGAAACAGGAAGAAGTTGAATTCTGATGAAATAAATGAACACAAACCATCAGGTAAATAGGTAACATATGGAAGACGAAGTTCTCCATGTCTAGTTTTTTGATACATCATGGAAAAAATATGTCAAAAGATGTTTTAACATGACTTAGACAAGCTGTAAACACCAGTGTTTCAATTGCCTTTAACCTAGCTCAAATCACTAATGACTTCAAAGTGAGCAGCTTTGCTAGATGTGAAATAAGAGCCATACTGCTCTTTTGCAACTTAATTGGAATAATATGAATGGAATTTAGTCTCTTCAGTGGTGTCCACCGAAGGGGAACACTCTTTTATCTAAGACAGCTAAATCAGAAACTATGCTATAATAATCTTTTATATTTTTCATATTAATCAAAATGAACATGAACCTTAAATTGAGCAAAAATAGATATATAGGGTCCCCAACTTAGGACGGTTTGATTTAGGAGTTCTCAACTTCACAGTGATGTGGAAGTGACATGTATTCAGTAGAAGCGGTACTTCAGAGTCTTAATTTTGCACTCCCCTAATTCCCCCACTTCTCTGAATGTTTGTTGCCAACACAGCTTCCTGAGGGGAGCAGCTGGAGGACTGTGTCCCATGAGGCTTGTCCCATACAACAGGACAGCAATGTCCACAAGTCAGGCAGCCCCTGATGTCAGGGGCAGGGACTCACACTCATCCCTCTGGATCCCTGGAAGCAGGTAGTGGACAGTGCCTGCACCAGAAGCAGAGGTGGAGACTCCATCACCTTCTTTGCCCCTCACAGTCTGTTCCCCTCAGTATGAGCCAGGAGAGGCCAGGAAGTCTCGGTGGCTGGAAGACATTGGCTATCAGAGAACAGGAATTCTGTTCATTAGTCTATGTGTGAGACTGCTCAGTCACCAGGAGCACAATGCTGTCATTACTTCAGTTGATAATGCAGAGAAAACTAGCATCCTTTAACAGTTTTCTATGAGTAAAGTTGTACATACATCCTCTACCATGGTTGTACTAAAATGGTAGTATTTCATTATTTTATAGTGAAGCAGATGAAAGTTGCAAGGTTTGAGCTGTTACTTAAATTTGTATATTTCTAGATTAATGTTTATTTTTCAATATTCAAAATGATAATAAAGATAAACAGTTCAGGCTGTTTTAGGGAACTCACTCTGACAGAAATACATAGTGTTGGAAAACATTAAGGCTGGTCGTGAGGAATTATTTAGGAGACTACACCAGGTGACTTCACTAACACATACATTAAGATAGTGACAGTGAAAACTAAAAGGAAGTAGTAATAATACACAATAACTTTGAGTTATCTAGAAGTCTACAAAACAGGTCACTCTTTATGTTTGTTTAGTTGTGGTTTAATTAAATAAAGAACAAAATAAACAATCCTGTATTCATTTTTAAAAGATAATTTCATTTGAATACTGTGAACATGAATGAGAGTTATGTATCTAGAGCTCCACTTAGAGTACCTGATAAATAATCCATTCATTTATGCATTAATTCTCCTCCCAAAAATTAAGATATGTCATACTAACACTACGCAAAAGAAAGCAGGAGGAGCTACATTAATTTCAGACAGCAGACTTCAGATCACAAAAAAATATCAGGGATAAAGATAGGAGAATTGCAAACAATTAAAGGGACATTTTTATAAGAAAAAAAATATGTGTGTGCCTAACAAGAGTGTCAAAATTCATGAAGCAAAAATTAATAGAAGTATGGGGAGAAATAGATGACTTTACTATTATAGTGGGAGACTTTCAACACCCCTCGATTAGAAATGGGCAGGTCCAGCAGACAGCACATCATTAAGGGCAGAGTCTAACTCCATACTATCATCAATCAACTTGACATAATGAACCATGTGTAGATTACCTTATACAAAAGTAGCAAAATGTACATTCTTCTAAAATCCACGTGGAATATTCACTGAGAGAACCCATTCTGGGCTGTCGACACAACATACTTAAAAGAATAGAAATCACATAGAATCTGCTTTTGTGCCACAAAAAAATGGAATTAAAGTTGCAATCAATAAAAGAAGTACATCAGGAAAATATAAAATTTTCTGGAGGTTAGACAACACATTTTTCAATAATACATGAGTTAAAAAAGACCCTTTTAAATAATTTTTTTTAAAAAATTTGTTTTTGAACTAAATGGGAATGGAAATGTAACCTATCCAAATTCATTTGTTGCAGCAAGTAGTTCTTAAGGAAAAATTAGAGTACTGAATTCACATGATAGAAAATATGAAAGAAAGTAATTTCAGCTTTCATTTTTTGAAACCAGAAAAACAAGAACAAATCAAATCCACAGTAAGTAGCAGGAAAAAAATATTGGATCAGAAATTAATGAAATTTAAACAGAAAATCAGTAGAGAAAATTCACTGACCCAAAAGTTAGTTTTTTGAAAAAAATAATAAAATGAATTAAACAGTAGACGCATTAACTTAGAAAAAGAGAGAAAAACATCTTGCTAATATCAGAAATAAAATATATCCTTGGACACTGGTCAAAAAAAATAAAATATATACTCATTTGAAAAGAAGAAACAAATTATTCTTGTTTTAAGACAACATGAATGTCTATATAGAAGGTCCCCCAAATAACCAAAAAAAATTCCTGGAACTATTAAGTAGCTATGCCAAAGTTATAGAACAGTAGCCTGCAAAGTCAAACATTTTTCTGTATACCAGCTGTGACCAAACAGAATTTGACATCAAAAACCCATTACTACTTACATCAGTTCATCCAAATTGAAATACTTAGGCATAAATCTAATAGAAATGTATAAGACCTGTATGTGGAAAACAACACACAATTCTAATTAAAGAAATCAGAGAAGAACAAAATGAAGGAATGTTTCACTTGTGTGGATTTTGGCAGAAAGGAGAAATGAATAGGTAAAGGACAGAGCTTTGGATCTCTTCTGCAGCATTCTCTAATGGTGGTTAAGAGTCTTTTTACATGTGTTCATAGAATGTACATCAAGAGTAAGACCTAATTAACCTATAGCTTTTGTGTGATAATGATTTGTCAACATTCTATCATCAATAGTAATAAATGTGTAACTGGGGAGAATGTAGATTTAGGGTGAGGCTATAAGTATGTAGAAGGACAAGAGGTTTTGGAAGTACATCAAGTATCTCTCTGCACTTTCCATTCTATTTTTTTCCCAAAATTTAGAAATGCTCTAAAACTAAAGTTAGTTAAAGAAATAAACATTTTAAACAATAATATAGTAATAATGATTGTAACAATAATAATAGTACCCAAGTCACATGTTATTTTAATGATTAAATGAAACAAGGCATATTAAGTGCACAATACAGTACCTGGAAAATAATAATCTCTAAAAATGTGAGCTATTTTCATAATGAACATTACTTTTTTTCCATTATATGCAATATTTTGGGAAAGTTAAGGAATTGGGTACAGTATTTAAAGTTTAATCTTAGGACAACACAGAAAAACTCATTAGACTATCACAACTTTATGCAGATACTCAAATGTTACTAATGCTTATTTATGGAAAGAAATTTCAGCTAAAGGATAGACCCAAACTTATCAATTCATAATTACAAGACACTATTACTTGGCTTGATACCATTGCACTACCTTTCTTTTCTCTTTGCTTTAAGCAACTAATCTTTAAAAATTCAAATTTCTGAACACCTTTTACCTTTCTTTTTGGATCATTTAAAATATATGTAATGCATTAATTAAAGTGATTTTTGAAGAGAAGGGCATGGTACAATGAGACCATGCAGTGGTTGGAATTAATAGATTATTTCATTGAAGGTTAATGAAAAACAGAACAATTTATGTTCAATTCTCTTCACCATCTGCTGCAAAGGGCTATAGCTTTATAATAGGGTTACAACTAGATAAATGACTTGAACATATAAATCTCCAGAAATCAAATAACTCAATGTGTAGAATTTTACCTGCTGTATCATGTTTCAGCAGAAATTCTTTAGACAGAGATGAAATACAAACTTCAATTGTTGAGAAAAAATTATAATGTACAATATATATATATTTGTACACCACAAACAGTCAATAGGTAGATATATAAAGACACATATTTGAATAGAAGAATGGACACATTGCATTTAATGTCAGAAATCTTCATCTGAAAATAATTGAGTAAGCTGTCAGAAAAAACTTCTTCACACTAGAAATATAACAGCCCATGTCAAATTTAATTGACAGTTGAAAATTATACCAAAATTATAGAGTGCGTCAAATTTGAAAATTGAATATTGAAGTTGGGAGATTCATTCTAATGATGAATTGTTTTTATGTCCAAGTAAAGTGTAATATTCAATAAAATTCTTAAGGTAAATGGATAGTTATCTCATTTTGTGAACAGATGTAGGGTACATTGAACATTGCATTTCTGGTGAACAGAATTTTGTAAGATAATTCTGTAACTGAAATAATAATATTTACCAGTTGTTTTTGTTGTTTTTGTTGCTTTCAATTTTTTGTTGTTGTTGGGGCTTGAGCTCAGGGCCTCACACTTTCTAGGTAAACACTCCACTGCAAAGCCACATCTCCAGACCAATAGATTTGTTCCCAAGTCTGTCACTGCAGGTTTTGTTGTTCTTGTGGAAAGCCTTATGCCTGAGATTTAAAAAAAAAATTGCAGGAACTTTTACAAAAGTATAATTTCTTAGTCCTTTATTTGTGTTACGGGTGCTAGATAAGGAATTAACATGCATAAATTTTATTTTAATCTTGAGGATAAACCTAAACAAAAGTTATTGTTAGCATTTCCAAGTGCGAATATAATCTTAGAAAGGTAAGTTTTTTTTAAGATCAATAAAGTACAAGGGGTGGTGTGAGTGCTTCAAATTCTGATCTTATTACTTTGGAGCTTCTACTCAGCCACTAAGTTGTACATTGTAAGTTGATTGACATTTTAAGCCTTGGTCACAGAATTTTACCTGAAGTTCACATTGCACTTTTACTGCTTTGTCCAGAAAAAAAAAATTATATATGTATGTACAATATTATTAGCTTCCAAATTTTAAGTATGCTAAATGAATGAATGAATGAATGGGTCATTGATTTGGGGGTGTTTATTTAAAAGGAATAACCCACATACCATAAGAAAAATTTTGTGACCTAGTGAGTAAATCAAATCCAAATGATGGAGACTTCCCGTCTGTCTGCCCTTTGCTGTCTTGAATGAATCATACTTATATTTGCCATTTAAAAATCATGCAGTATGGGAAGCAGGAGGTGCAGATTAGAAGTGCTACTTTAAAATTTAAAATGGCTATTCGATAAGGTATATCACATGAATTATAGAAACCATAGTAGTACATTTTCTTATACCTCATGGGAATTCCAACAAAAATTTTAAAATTATATTTGGCTTCACATTCAAGTGACAATAAGAATCTTCTGATATTCATAGCACAGTGCTGGGCACTAGAGGTTACACAACCTTTTGATTTCACTAGACCCTATACAGCACCACCTTTATATTACTCAGGGAATATTTGCTGAGCTAAAAAATATTTTTCTTTGAGATAGAGGAGAACCCATCAAATTCAAATTATATTCAGAGTTTCAGTAAATATGAAGTGGTAGTAAATCTGCTTAAATAAATTCCAAGGCTTTCATAAATTTTCAAAATAAATATTGGAGAAATTAGAATAAATAAAAGTGATTTTGCTCTGCTGACAGGATAGCATAAAAGCAGCATTTTGAATGTCATTTTAAAGTAAGTTGCATATGGCAGTTCACATCTGACAAAAACTGAAGATATGATCCAAAACTGTTTGGTTGAAAACAAATTCAGATTTTATTTGCCAATACTTCATACAAAACTTGGAGCAGTTTGTGTTGCTTTTAGCTTATATGTGTTCTGAAAAAATTAAGCACTACTTGAATAATAAGGAAAGTTAGAATTGAAGAAAACAGTAAAGGTAACAAAATCTTAAATCTTTCATATTTTTGTGATATTATTTTTTTACTCTTTGAAAATATGATGGAATAACTAAAAATATGGAGCCTTTTTGACTATTTTGAACATTTATTTTCTCTTTCTTTTTTTATTCTTCTACTTCTTTTTTTTTTTTTTTTTGGTATTCCTGGGGATGAAGCCAAGGTGTCATACATGCCAGACATGTGCTCTACCACTACAAAAATATCAGTATTGAATGAATTCTCATCGATACTTATATTAATATTAGTGTTATATTTTCTCTTTTGAAAACTCCCTATTCAAGTCAAGTATTTACTACTTCTATCAAATACAAATGATGCTTTGAAATGTAGTTTGAGTAAAGAAAGAAAAGCTGACCTGGAATTTTTATACTTAATTGATCATAAAGTAAAATGTTTGCTAACTTGAATTATCACAGAGCTTGAAAGTTTTCCCTGCCTTATGAAGAAAGTATATTCTATTATGTACTAAAATTGAAAGACTTTCAGTTTATACTCATTTGCATCAACATAATCATTACCTATAGGCCATGTTTTATGTTCTTTCATAAAGTTTAATAGTGCAAATTTGAAGAAATATCTAAAAACATTTAACAACCTCTATTATATATTCTGTGAAATACTCCCTAATTGCAAATTAGGTGGTCAGTGGTTTGAAAGAGTTAATGTGCCTCCAGAACCTCTTATGTGGGAATAATTGCAGGCTTCAGGCTCATTAAGCAACACATTGTCCCTCCTATACTAACAGAAACTTCACATTTATGCTCTTTTCTTCTTTTCTTAAATGTGCATTATCTTTCCTTTTGATTCTTTTTAAATTAATTGGATTTAGTTCTACAACATCAGCTGAACTCTCTTTTAGATAGCATTGGGACTCTCTTCTTACATTCAATCTTCATGCATGAATGCAGTTTTGACCAGCATCATTTTGAAAATCTTTGTTAAATGACACAATTATTCCATATTACCAATGATGACATCAAATTATGAATTCAAGCAAATCATTTTTACAGAAATTTGTCAAAGCTCGATTATGAACCTATATCTATATTATTATTAAGGTATCCAGTCATTTTATTCTAACTATAATTATTCCCTCTAGAATTTTGTTAAGATGTAATTGATGGAGTTTTCATCTATCATCAGAGGATATTTTTAAATTCCTTATCCTTTGGTATTTAATACTTGTATCACCTAACTTAATTAATACTATGTTTTCCTCCTGTTGAAACCAGATGGCCTGTGGGTATGTTATTTCTCAGCAGGAAAGATTCTTCCATTTTTTATAAGGTATTTCTGCTAGCATAATTACATACATCTTTCTATCATAGTAGAATTCATATTCAGGACTGGATTTGGAGATGATCAATACTGTATCATTTTGAGTTTAGGGTTTATATTATTTCCAGTATGTCATCTCTAATACTCGGCTTGATGCATTTTTTTCCCCATGTAAAGATCTTGATTCCACATGACAGATCTGCAAATATCTGAATGACAACTGTGAACTGGGTTTTTCTTGTCATCAGAAATGCTGTGCTTCAGAATAACTAAAAAAAAACAAAACATATTTTTTCAATTTTTTAGAGGTTTTTAATATGTAATGACAGTGAAAATTCTGGGAATTACTCATAGACTTCAAGGTACCAAAGTAAAGGGTCAGTCTTCTATCCCAGACTAAAATCATCTATTTTAAATCACAGAAAGTTTTAAAGCATTTATAATTTTCTTCATGTAATCAGAGCCTACCTGTTGGCTATTGTTATGGTTTGAATATGAAGTGACCTCCAAAAGCTCATGTGTGAAGGGATGCAAAGAAGTTTACAGGTGAAATGGTTGGTATATAAGAGTCTTAATCTATTCAGTGCACTACTCTACTGGTATTGATTAAATGAGCAATAACTGTAGGAAGGTAGGTATGGCTGGAAGAAGTAGGTCACTGAAGGTGTGCCTTTGAGGTATAATTAAGAATCAAATGGCATATGATTCTGTTTAGAATTAGTTAATTACAAAGTTCAGTATCTTCTTAAACTATTATACTGCCAAACAAACTTCCTAGATCCAAAGGAAAAAAAAATTGGATTGATAAATCCTTTAAGCAACCAAGTAAGGCATATTTTCATGTGACTACTTTCCCTGTGATTAAAGGAAATTTTTAGAGATTACGGAAACACACAAAAAAATAATGACTTGGGGATTCTATGAAAAGGAATGAAAATGAAGCCTAATCAAAGCCCATTACCCATTTTCAGGACAGAAAACCTTCAAACTTCCACAATTGGAGGCTTCAGAATTGCTGCAGTCCAGTAATTTCCATGGGTTTCTCTTTCAAAGGCCTATAAATAGAAATGTTCATTTTGTTTACCCTTTCTCTGCCTTGCGATAACATTTCCAGTGTATTTTGTGAAAGCAAACATACTTTCTTTTATCTCATTATTTTTCACATCAATAGGAATGGTGTCCACCACAAATTATCTTTTATTTTAAAATTACTGTGTTTTCATGCAGAAATCTTGTCATTCAGATCACATTGCACCTGGATTTGATTTTTCTCTCTTTCAGGGTAGGTGGTTATATATTGTTTAAGGGAGAAAAAAAGGGAAAAATAATTGATGAACACCATGACAGATTGGGATAGTTCATTAATGGTGTGCATCAACTATTTCTGCCTCTCTGAATCACCTGTATTGTGCAAGGAAGTTACTTTAGGCTTTTTTTGTGATGGGGTAGATAAACTACATTTGTAATAGGGCAGTAATTGTTGAGCAGAAATGACATATACTTTTCTCAGGCCAAATATTTAGTACCATTTAAGATTCTCCAGAACTATTCTGTTTGGAATGATATTCAGTAATTATTGATAATCACCTCTTCAGTCTGGTAGACTACGAGAAGGTGATTCCAGTACAGGACCATGTGGTGTGAGTGACAGAATTTTATTGTGTGATTTTTATTTTTTTAATCTGGGCATAATCCTGTTCATGTTTTCTTAACTTTAGCATTGTCTATATTTGATCTAGACAACTCACTGTTCTGGGGGGGCACTGCTCTGTGCATTTAGAGAACTTTCGTAAGTTTTTCTGGCCTCTAAACACTGAATGTCAGGATATCAATCACACCATCACCCACCCAGTCGGTTGCTGAAGTCAAACATGTCTTCAGATATTTCCACTGTCTCCTGGGGGTAAAATCATCCTGATTAAGAACTATCACTTATTCTGACTTAAAAAAATGATGGAGCTAAATAAGCAAGTCTATGTAAGACAAAAATTTTATCACCATCTTAAAACCAAATAGAGTGATAATTTATGACTATTAGCAGTAGATAGGTAAGATTTAAACTACTCCACAATTCTTGTGTTGTCAGGAAGGAAGATAAAGTTTCTGCATTATATTTTAGTTAATTATTCATATTCAAGTTCTATTTTTTCCTTTACAAAATTAAAATATGAAATATCTGATATAGGAGAAGAGTAAAAAGCTAGAACAAAATGTGTACACACACATACACAGGGAAAAATAAAGCTGAAAAGATCAAGAAAAAAATAGACAATTAAAAATTCACAACTCAAAAGAGTAGAAAACTTTAATGCTTTTCTCTTACCCATCTATAGAACAAATGCCAACACAAAATAATTGGAATAATGTACAGAAGATGTGAACAAAAATTTAATAAACCTGGCCTGAATATGGTCAAGCATGACATATAGAACACTATTCTCAATAAGCATGAGTTATGCAGGATTTTTAAGCTTAACCACAATAATTTATAAAATTTGACACATAAGAACTCTATATTTTTCAGGAATTGTCAGTAAATTTAAAATCTTTGACATCATATAAAATGTGTTCTCTGGCCAAATTCACTTATGTTAGATATTAGCAAAATAGTAATACCTAAATATAATATCTTTAGAATTTCAAACACATTCACAAGTCATGGAGAAATGATGAATTATTAAAACAAAAAAGTAGAAAACAAAAACTAGAAAATGTGTGTTGAATTGAACATTAATGAAAATACTACATAGAGAAATTTCTGGTATACTAATAAATGGTATGCCATACGAAAGGTACAGCATTAAGTTTTCCTACGATTTTGTAGAAGAGAGAGATAAGCGAAAATTGAGTGATACAAGTATTTATCTCAAGAAGTTTGAAAATGAACAACAAAATGAAACTTTAACAGAAGAAAGGCAGTGATAAAAATAAAATTAATTTTAAAAAAGAGTAAACAAATTGGAGAATAAAATTAAACAAAATTTACTTTTTAGAACAAATAACAAAAGACTAGAAAGATTAAAAATGACAAAAGAGAGAGAATATAAACAAATTGCTAATAAAATTTTCGGTAGACAAAACAGACGTAAATAAGAAAAATACAAGCAAGTGATTATCACAAAGTTTGAAGAGGTTATATCTCTGAGGGGGAAAATATTTTCTCATAAGAAGAGACAAACCAGAACTGGATAGTGTTTAAAAGCCTTGGTAACTATTCTACATTGTGTACATTTATTTTTAATGCAATTTTAATTTGTTCTACTCTATTTTTGATAAAAATATTATTTAAATACATTTATAATAGAGTTTTGGGGAAAATCTATATACATAGCCATCACCACTATTTTTTTAATTTTAAAATTTGTTCTAATTAGTGATACATGATAGGAGAATGTATTTTTACATATTATATATTTATGGAGTATAATTTCTCATTCTTCTGGTAGTACATGATGTATAACTACATTGGTCATGTAATCATATATGAACATAGGATACTAACATCCATTTCATTTTACTATCTTTGCTATTCCCATTCCCCCTCCGTTTCCTTCAATCTCCTTTGTTTAGTCAAAAGTATTTCTATTCTTCCATAATCACCCCCTTACTGTGAATTAGTACCACATATCAGAGAAAACATTTGGCCTTTGGTTTTCGGGTATTGGTTTAGTTCACTTGGCATGATATTCTCCAGTTTCATGTATTTACACACAGATGCCAATTCCATTCTTCTTTATTGCTGAGTAATATTCCATTGTGTATATATACCACATTTTCTTTATCCATTCATCTGTTGAAGTACACCTAAGTTGGTTCCCTAGTTTGGCTGCTGTGTATTGTGCTGCTATAAATATTAATGTGACCTAATCACTATATTATTCTGATTTTAAGTCCTTTGGGTATAAACTAAGAAGTGGGATAACTGGTCAAATGATTGTTCCCTTCCAAGTTTTCTGAGGACTCTCCATACTGCTTTCCACTGTGTTTGCACCAATTTGACGTCCCATCAGCAATGTATGAGGGTACCTTTTTCCCCACATCCTTGCCAACATTTATTGTTGGTTGTATTCTTGATAATTGCCATTCTGACTAGAGTGAGATGAAAACTCAGTGTAGTTTTAATTTGCATTTATCTAATTGCTAGAGATATTGAACATTTTTTCATATATTTGTTAACCAAATGTATTTCTTCTTCTGTGAAGTGTCTTTTAAACTCAGTAGTCCATATATTGCTTGGGTTATTTGCTGTTTTGGTGTTAAGTTTTTTAAGTTCTTTATATATCTTGGAGATTAATGCTCTATCTGAGTTGCAAATGGCAAATATTTTCTTCCATTCTATAGACACTCTTTTCATATCCTTGATTGTTTCTTTGTTGAGAAGAAACTTCTTAGTTTGAATCCATCCCGTTTATTGATTCTTGATTTCACTTCTTGTGCTTTAGGAGTCTTGTTGAGGAAGCTTGTTCCTAAGCCAACTTGATGTAGATTTGGGCCTACATTTTTGATCAGGCAGAGGGTCTCTTCTAATGCATAAGTCCTTGATCCACTTTGAGTTGAGTTTTGTGCAGCATGAGAGATAGAGGTTTAATTTTATTTTGTTGCATATGGATATTCAATTATCTCAGCACCATTTGTTGAAGAGATATCTTTACTCCAATGTAGTATTCTTAGTGATTTTGTCTACTATGAGATAATTGTAGTTTTGTGGATTTGTCTCTTTGTCTTCTATTCTGTATCATTGACTTGTGTATCTGTTTTGGTGCCAATACCATTTTAGTTATTATGGCTCTGTAGTATATTTAAGGTCTGATATTGTGATGCCTCCTGCTTCACTTTTCTTGCTAAGGATTGCTTTGGTAATTCTGGGCCTCTTATTTTTTCAAAAAAAATTCATGACTGCTTTTTCTATTTCTATGAGGGATGTCACTGAGATTTTAATAGAAATTGAATTAAATTTGTATAATGCTTTTGTTAGTATGGCCATTTTGAAAATGTTAATTCTGCCTAACCAAGATTATCTCCAGAAAAGATAAGGCTCAATTTTATTCAAAATTAAATTGCTGATAATAAATAGTATATTAGATAAGACTAAAAATCAAAAGCAATTATAAAGATTTATATATCAAACAATGGTCAAGATGATTTGAAGAATTTGGAAAACCCAGTCTATGCTGTGTAGTTAATAGAAGAGATTTCTTTTGTTCATCACAATAGTCCAAAATGTTTCAAAAAGATGCATGCTACTATTTATTCAATTTATTTATTTCAAATAAAAACAACTTACTCACATTCAATATTAAGTACCAAATTTATATTTTGATTACAAATATTGAATAAAATATGTCTGATTTCCTTTTTTTATACTGATATGATATCTGTGTTGCTTGTATATATTATGTGTTGATGAAGAAAATTAGAATTGAGACAGGCTGAGAAATGCAAGTGCACCTAAACATAGTTAGCATATATAAGATTTCAGAAAATACATGAGGGACATGTCCTATGCAATCAAATTTATCATCTATTTTCTTAGTGAGTCCCACAGTACAAACCCATGCTTCCTCATTTGTAGAATCACAATTGTTTTGATTATAGACAATTATTTTTCAAATACAAATCAATTTTTCCTTAAAAATAAATTATAAAAAGTCCTATGCTATCTGCTGTGCTACTCCAAAAAATGTCCATCATTATATGATGGAAGGTAATATTTATGTTTTCTTTCCTCTATATTGCAAACATTTTGCCCATAATAATAACAATTGAAACAATCTAGGGATTTAGGATATGCATATTCAAACTCCCTACAAGAAATTGAAGAAGCATTTTTTTATTGATTTAAAATCTCAAGGAAAACATTTTCATGACTCAAATTATGTTTACTTTTTTATAACACAGAAAACATTTTTTCTACTACTTCATCAAGAAAGGAAAATGAGAGCAAAGGAATAAAATTCAGCAAGACTTGTTCTGGAATCCTGAAGGACTCTGAGAACTTTAGCTAAGAAGGGTGAAGATATGTTTTTAAAGGAATATAGATGAATGAAATTGATGGAAATCCCTTCTTATGGTTTTTATTGTCGAAGGCTAAGAGAGTCAAATCAATTAGATTCATGAAATGATAAGGTTAATGTTCAAACCTATGTACTTAATACCACCAACTTGTGTAAGCAACATCCATTTTATGTTGCTGATTGACCTTTCCTAATGAATGCCAGAGAATGTATCACTGATATGCCAAGGTTTTGCCCTATATTTCAGAGACTAAAGTTTTGCTGTAATTCAAGAACCAAGCAATTCCATTAAAATTCTCCACTTGCCAAAAGGTTTTGATTAACATTTGACATCAATTTTGAGCTCTGAAGCATTTTAGTAGAGGTTACACAGGATTTAATATCTTGGAACACACACGTAAGAGTATTTCCTAAGAAGGCATGGGAACCTCACAGTAAGAAAAGTCGTATTCTGAAATATTAATTTGATTTAGTGTGTCGGAGGAAGTGCTAGAAATCTTGGCTAATAAGAAAAGATGGGAGTGGCCAAAAGGATCCATTTTCTCTCTTTCTATATGATTTAATTACTCTCATTTTGTTTCCCAATTCACTGGATAACGATCATATTCGTCCATTTAATTCTAAGTATTTTATGTGATTTGTAGTTTTGCAGTAGAATTAAAAATTAAGCAATAAATTCTTATCTGTCTATATCTCCATAAAAATGTATCATCAGTTAAAGATTCTGGATGCATTTTCTACTTTTAACCACATTTCCAAATAAAATGAAATCATTTTCGGTAGCAATCCACTTTGAGTATGTGTCATTTTTATTTGTAAGAATTATTGAATAACATTGTAAAATGATTTTGGTCAAAATAACTGATGTTTAATAAAATACATGTGTATTGCTTCAGGTAATGAAACATATGAGTTATACACATTCAATATGCATCAAAATTAATGTGATTTACCCCTTGGTGTCAAAAGTTTTAAATTCTCTGAAGCATAAGGGACATTGAAAATTGGGGTGGAAATAAGATAAATGCTATAGCAAAAAATAAACAATGATAGAAAAAAATAAAATAATGTGATTGATAGAAAATTTTTTATTAGTTTACTATTTAAAAATGTTATTTGTGGGCTGGGGTGGTGGCTCAGTGGTAGAGCACTTGCCTAGCGTGTGTGAGGCACTGGATTAGATTCTCAGCACTGCAAGTGATTAAATAAATAAAGGTCCCATAGAAAACTAAAAATAAAATATATTATAAAAAAGAAAACTCCCGTCTCAAAAAAAATGTTACTTGATAAAACATTAAAATTTTGTTAAACATAAGGTTTTCCTACATGTCTCTGTGTTCCTGTCAACTGGTTCTCTCTCTGAAGGCAAATATTCCTAGATATTTTTATATTTATTGTTTTAGAGGTATTGTATAAATTGAGAGAAAAATGTCTATATTTTGAAATCCAAATGTTAGCAGTATGTTGTTATCTGCATTGCTTTCATTTATTTGCAAATCTTACACTATTCAGATATATTGTTTATCTCTTCAACAAATGGTGTTGGGAAAACTGGGGATTCACATTCAAAAGAAAAACCAGATCCTTATATTATGCCATCTACAAAAATTAACTCAAAGTGGATTAAATGTCCAAACATAAGACCCAAAAAGATAGGGTGAAGATTCACGAGATTAGATTTAGTACTGAAAAGCAAAAAATAGATACATGCAACTGCACCAAACATATTTCCTCAAATTGGAGAGAGACACAGAGAATCACAACCTAACCCAAAGCAGAAACCCTTGAGTCTAAATTTGGGAACTAGTGCTGGAGTAAGAAAACCTGAACTGCTAATGACAAACTGCTATTGGCTTAGGGTAAATAAGCCTGAGAGATAAAATCTCCATCTGGACTTGATCAGGGTAGTATCTTATTTTCAGAAGCTCTGATTTGAAAGCCTTCAACTACAAGATGTGAACTAGACAGTATTTAGCAAACAGAAATAAGTAAAATTTGTGATATATGATGACTCTGTCATTATCTCTTATTCTAGAATTCTTAGTCTCCCTAAGTATTTCCAGTTATATCTGTGTAAAAATAGTGGTTCATGAGCCATATTAATCAGATAAGTGCTCTTTAAAATTATGGTATTTCAGTAACCAACTATAGATCTGTTCATGGGCATTCATTCTTGATGCTATAACATTAAGTCTCCAGTGAACTTTGTTTCCAAGACTGAAAGTTCTCAAAAAAGGAGGCAGAGCAGATATATTTAAAGCAAATGCAGATCAAATTCAATAGTATTATTTTTACTTACATCAGGAGGCAAGTAATAGGCACTTTCTAAGCAAGTGTTCTACCTCTGAGTTAAATCCCTAGTCCTACATACATAATTTCAAGATGTTTTTTATAATAAATAACATGCACAAAATGTACATTGTAATTGTTTTCTTCATTTTTAAGCAAAGCTAATTTTAGGTACAATTTTTAATGTTATCATTGTTTCTACCACACACAATGAATGCTTAAACAATATTGCTATATTTCTTATCCATTCATTCTTCAATGGTTAATCAGAAAATCCAGAAGTTTAAATTTTGGGGAAAAAATCAAAAAAGATAAGTCTGAGTTTTTGAAACTGACAAGACATTGTTTATCAATATCAGAATGTTTCTGACTACGTTTTATAATTCACTAAATTCCAGTGTTTGTAAATATTCTATTTTTTGATAATATCCAGGGTAACATAAGAAAATTAATGTTTATATTTTGCTATATCAAATTGATGTGATTCAGATTCACTTAAAGTAAATCTAAAAATTTTGTAAAGAAAACTTAATATGTGTGTGTATTCATATACATACCTATATGTATGTGTACACATGTGTGTGAAAAGCTAGGCTTCCATTTAAGCAAGGAAATGATATCAGTGAATAAAGATGTTTAAAGATAGGGACATGCCAATGACAGAGCATGAAACTCACAGCACAGTGGACAGTGAGAACCAGAGTAGCATGTAGATTGGGTCATACTAGGATGGCAGACTGTTGTGTGATACAAGATCACAGTTTATATAATAAGAAAGAAAAAGCACAAAGTTTTCCTAACTCTGGTGAGTAGGGTGCTTATTAACAATTTTATTGTATCCTCAATTCATGGAACATAAACTTTTTGTGTCTAACAATATTGGAATTAAGTACCAACTCTGTCTCTTACATGTCATGCTAAAGTAAATAAAATAAATAAATCAAGTCACAAATACTTCATCAATAATATAGAGATAATAATATTACTTTTCATAGGTCTCTAGGAACATTAAATGACATATTTCTTATAAAATGCTTGGTGCAATAAATAATATGTGTCTAGATATCAATGTGATTTTAGAAGCTCAATATGTGCTTATCATATGTAATTAATCACTATTTAATATTATAAACCTAAACTTTTAAAATATAAGCACTTTACCCAGGGTGCATCAAATGTCACACAAATATGAATGTATTATATTTTAAATTCTACACTCCAAATCCTATGCATATTACAAACTTTCTATTTTGAGGTTTAATTTCTAAAACTTTCCATATTTATTCCTGTACTTTTCATGAAAAAAGGTGAAGTTCTTTGTATTCCTTTGAAGGTGTCACAGCCATCTCTTCATACTGCCAGAACATATACCTTTAACAAGGTACCTAAGAGAGGTACTGTGTAGAAAACTGCATGTCTAATTTATAACTTTCTGAATCCAGACAGGAGAAAGATAAAAAATTTCTCCTTTATGATTATGGGATTTCTGTCTATGTGGTACAAGCAGAAGTTTAGCTTAGTGTTATGTAATAATTATTATTTTATATCATATGTGTCAGAAACTTGCTTCACTTAAAAATAAGCAAATAGTTATTTCCCTTTCTGCCAAATAACATTCCCCAGTAAATCAGTTCAGGTTTTCTTAATGAGTATCCTTTATAGATGCTTATTACATCTTGGTCTGATAGCTCCTGATTATCTTGCTGCTGACTGGTTGAAGAAAGTCAGGCTGCAATTAACAAAATGTTTGCATTTCTAGATGTTGTCAAGTGGTCCTGCACTGGAGGCTCATTTTCTAGTACTGAACATAGAAAGTAATAGAGTAGCAGCACTGGGCAAGGCTGTTAAGTGGTGCTTTGTGGCAAATGCACTGAGCAATTCTTCCTGATGCTTTTGGAAAGAGCAGGAGTATTTTGCTTCTTGGATTTTTTTTTCTCAAATACTGTTCATTTCTTTATTATTCATCAAACTATCATGTGAAACAAAACAGAAAAATCTGTGAGAATTGGTCATGATCAAATAGTTTCTTTGCTATATCTACGCCCCCCCCCCCAAAAAAAAAAAAGAGAGAAAAAGTTTTCATACTAGTATCTTGTTATGGGGGTAAAATGAGATGCCTAGGAAGCAAACAGGAGAAAAATGGAATAAAGGAGTAAATAAAGAGAAATACAGAAGAAATACAAAGAATCTTTTCCTGACAAGATTGTTTCAGCTACAAAGCAACATTAATGACACTTTAGTAGAATCTATTTATTTTTCCCTCTTTTACTTATGTGTCCCACAGGAGTAAATTTACCCAACAGTGTACTGACTCTTCTATAACTTGTAGGTGTGTCATCTAGCATCTTAATTTAGGACCTGGGGAAGACAAAGCTGCTGTGTGATTCTTGCCAAGATTCTTGCCTTCCAGCCTCTCTCTCTAAGGATGTGCACACATATGGTGGCTTTAGTGGTAATATATAGTATAGATTTTGTAACTATAGGGAAAATGCAAACTGTCTGTAGGATCAGCAAGAAAAGTTCTTAATTCCTGGCAGGAAACTGGGCAAGATTGTGACAATCTAGTGTGGCACTTGAATTGAATCTAGGATAGTCTTGGTGTCCTTTGGATTCATTTGAGCATTAGTAATCTCATTTTTTCATAAAGAGGAGAAACTAGCAGTGTCTTAAAAGAACTGATACAACAGCAGTTCCAAGGGTGAAAACTGGTTATCATCATCTACTCCTTAAACACCATCTTTTTCATTGTTCTTCACCCTCATGCAGCACATGAGCTAATCTCACTGATTGCCTAGAAGAGTCATCTGAACCACAAAACCTGAGCTTAGATGATCCAAGTGAAGAACCTAGGGTGCAAAGCTCATTCTTAGGGTCCTGCAAGAGCTGGCCCTGGAGAGTGAGCACCTCATTAAATTCTCATACACTATGTATCTTGCTTATCTAATCTTAGTCTTGACTCTGTGAAATCCTTGAAAAGTTTCAGCTACAAGGCAACACTAATGACAGTTGAGTAGAATAGAATCTATTTATTTTTATCTCCCTCTTCCTTCTGTCTCACAAGGAGCAAATTTCCCCAACAGTGTTCTGACTCTTTTGTACTTTTAGTTGTGTCTCCTTTAGGTACATATATCTATTCTCCCTTTTGTGATAGAGAACTGCTTTTGCCACCATAATTATAATTATATATTACTTGCATAGCATTAAGATTTCAAGTTCCAATAACTCATTGAAATGTATCCATTCCAGACCTGGCTCCATTCCAAAAATGTCAGAGTCCTGGGTTTAGCATTGATTTTTCATATTTAGTTTGTTTGGAAGAAATTATAGTTTAAAACTATCATATTTTTACAGTCTTTAGTTTCTTTCTACTTGTAGTCTGTTTGCTGCAATTGCTTTTTCATGGCTATCACTGGCCATTCAAGGATGTGAAATAAATTCATTCTCAAGGTTCCAGGCAGCTTCTTTCCGATAGCCTGAATGCTCATGGTAAACATGTCAAATTACCATCCAGTATAGTGCTTGATGCTTTGCAAAGTGACCATGTAGAAATCCAAGTTTCCAATTCAAAGGAATACCCACAGGAGTGCCCACTATCTGCTTTAAAAATAACCACTCTCTGAGAATCAGGATCTGTTTAACCATCAGAATTTAAGACTGTGAACATAGGAAGACAAAAACCCCATTGGTTGTCCCAGAAAGTTATGATGAGCCTATAAATTCTACTTTCGTTCCTTAACCCAACCAAGCAGGAAAGACACAGCACCATATACCAACAATTGAAAGAGAATGTCAATTCCACCGAAGATTGTAGCTAACATTTCAAAGACAATTTCACATTTCATCACCTTGAATACCCCCAGGTAGCAGATTTCCTGAAACAATCGGAATGCCTGTTAGTCATAAGCCAATTCTTACTCCTCCTTTTCTTTAAAGTATATCCCTTTTCCCAAGAATGTTAAATATTTAATAGTATTGAATAATTTATGGTAGTTATCATTAATAGACATCATTTGCAAACTTTCTGCACATTTCCATTGATATATACACTCGTGTCTTCAGATTTCCTTGACCCTGGGATTTTTAATCTCCTCTATCCCAGGTCATGGACAGACTGGTCAAATCATGTGCTCATGAGTCAGTAGAGATTCATATTTTTAGCTACTTATCTCTCATATGTTAAAAATTATTTAAAAGGATTTTGTGACTTTTCCCTCACTCAATGGTTATTTTTTAAAGTGCCTACCTATTATGAAAGCATCCCTTCACTGTTAAGTTTCATGGTGCAACTATAATTTAGCAAAGTTATTCCTGACCAACGTTTTCCGCTGTCCTGTCCATGAGTGAGTCCAATTCTCTTCTCCCTTTTGTGATAGAGAACTGCTTTTGTCACCATAATTATAATCATTTTTTACTTTCTTAGCATTAAGATTGCGAGATCCAATAACTCATTGAAATGTATCCATCCCAGACCTGGCTCCATTCCTAAAATATCAGACTCCTGGTTTTAGCATAAGATTTCTTATTTAGTTTCTTTGGAAGAAATTATAGTTTAATAATATCATATTTTACACATTATTTTCAGCAGAATCAGCCTCTCAATTTTCTCTTTTAAAGATTTTAAGCTTCAAAACAAAGCAAAACAATTGAATGTCCCTGTTTCACGATGTGCCTTAGGTTGGCTATGAGTATCACTGAGCCTATTACTTTACTTCTGCAAAGGCTTCAAATGTCATTAGCAAAAGTCAAAACGCTGTTTTATTATCACTGTTATCAAGAACATCGAGGACTTGATATCCCAGTGTGGTTGCCTTCTTTTCCCACCCTATCTTTATTAAACACAAATGGAAGTCTTACTAAATTGGATATCATTGCCTACTAGAGCTTTTCGTCACTCTCCTTATCAGGATACCTGTTGATCTCATATCTATCATCATAGAATTCCAGCCCCAAATCCCATTCTGATGTCTGCTAATAATACCTAGTTATACACACTCTTTAAGTCCATACTCCTAGAAAACAGAGTCTAAGGCAAAGGCTTTTGCATTATTGCTTTATTGGTTGCAGTTCCACATAAAAAAGTAGTGAGGGAAGAACATAAGAGAGGGAAGGAGGAAATTCCAGTTTTAAAAACGTGTTTAATGAAGCTGATCCCAGATTCAGTCATTCTCTCTTTCTCTCATACACAAACATACCTTTTCTCTGTAACCTATTAAATTATCGAGTTGCAGTTTTTCACTGTATATTATATCCATTCCCTTTGCCACATATTTTTTCTCACCACAGATGAAGTATGTTTCCCTACTTCATTGAATTTACACCTGGACACATGATTTCCTTTGAGCATGGAGATATCAGCAGATGTGACACAAGCATCAACTTTTAAGTGTCCTTGTGGAATCAGGCTATTCCCTCACACATCAAGTTGCCCTATGATTCCAGGAGAATAAGATAGACACAGAGAGGTTCTTATCCCATCTTGTGTTCCTCAGCCACCACCAGCTAAGATCAGCTAGAGTGGTCAGATAGATCTTTGAATAAAAATTAAATGGAGGTTGTTGCGAAATGCTGCGTTTTGAGATGATCTGATACACAGCTTTATTGCAGCACTCGCCAACTAATATATAAGACCTTGTGGAACATCTTCAGTAGAGCAATATGCTACTAGTAAATCCTAGGCTGCGTATTGGTGGGAAAACAATAAAGTGTTTATCTGCTGACTCTATCCTCCCCCAAATCCCTGCTGCTTCATGGAGCATCAGCTCCCCTGGACTGCAAGCTGGTGTTACCAAGGTACTTGTGCAAATCCTGGCAAAGCCCAGTTCTCTCTGTGTCTGTTCCACTAGTGTTCAGGAGGTGGGTTAAACAACCACATGAACCCCGAGCTTCCACTTAAGCCTTTCTGTCCAGGAAGGAAGAGTGAGGGAAAATAGTCTACTCTGAAATAATCTAGGATAATATACAAACTGTGTGTGGGAGATATAAGTTGAGTTCATTAAAGAATCAATTATATCAAGCTTTTTAATTTCAAATTTTCTTTTATAACAACTTCTGTCTTCAGGTTAATTTAAATAGGGAAATCTAAGAAAACTGAAATTGTTGGAACACAAAGTTGATATTTATGTCATCAAAACATAACAACTGATTTATTAGTATGTTAAAAGTAAAATGAAGTGAATGAGAAAAAAAATTACTTACCAAAAGGTAGGTATAAATGTGATGGTTCATTTCCATAGGATTGGAGTATAAAATGAAAAAGAAATCCTGAAGATAAAAAGTACTAAATAGGCATACATAATAAACTGCATCCCTACCTCCTATATATACATACACAGACACTAACACACAAAGGGAATCAGAAGGCCCATAATGTAATAAGATATAAATAAAATTTACATTCATTCAAACAGAAAAAGTCTGATATTCTAATTCCTATTTATGGGACAGTGGACAATGGGCTTCTCTTGTCTGGATATCATTATCATAATTGTACAAGGGGAATGATATTGTATTTCCTATAATAATTTTATAAAAAATGTCTTTTCATAATTACCTTTCATGTAGTAGAGAAAAGCTTTGAGGATTTCATAATATAGTGAGAGGGTTAGAAAATAAATACATGTTTGTAATACATACCCACAAAAATGTTTTAGCATTGACTCTTCAGGATATTATGAGATTAAAAAGAAAGAAACACCTAATAATCTTATAGTTAGAAGAAAATAAAAGTTTTTCAGTACATTAATATATAGCATCAGGTAATAAAAGTGCTAGCATAGGAACATTCAAGAAGTTTTAGTTCTTTCTTTCTAGAAATGTGTTATTTAGGGTATTGCTGTAGTAGGTGACAATTTTATTGGTACTTCCACATAGATTTGGAACAATAAATCAATATATGCAGACCCTGTCACACATAATTCTGAAGTCTTTTGTAAGCATCATTTATTTAAAGAGAGAGAGAGAGAGAGAGAGAGAGAGAGAGAGAGAGAGAGAGTTTTAATATTTATTTTTCAGTTTTTGGTGAACACAACATCTTTATTTTATGTTTATGTGGTGCTGAGGATTGAACCCAGAGCTCCTCACATGCCATGAGAGCGTGTTAGTGCTTGAGCCACATCCCCAGCTCAAGCATCATTTTGAGTAATATTAAGAAAGAAGTTATTCTTTCTTTCTAGGAGTAGTGGTGCAAGCCTGTGATAACAGTCGGTTGGGAGGACAGGAAGATGTCAGATTTCAAAGCTAGTCTCAGCAACTTAGTGAGTCCCTAAGCAAATCAGGGAGAACCTGTTTTTAAATAAAATGCAAAAAAAAAAAAAAGCTAGGGATGGGTTCAGTGGTTAAGTGGCCCAGAGTTCAGATGATAATGGGTGTGTTCAGGGTGGTTAAATCCCCAGAAATGAATTAATATGTAATTCATGGCATTCCAAGCCCAGATAAATAATTTATAATATTATAAACAAGTTCCTTTTCTTTCCCTTCTCCGTAATCCTACAATTTTACTGTTAAAATACATATTTAATGTAGTCCAGTCATTATATGAGACTAGTGGAGGAGAAATTAAGCTAATTGTTTTCATCCTTGTTATAATGATTATCAGTTGAGGGTAAATTATGTTTTATACACCAATTTTCTATGTATCAATCAATTGCATGCTATATAGTTAATGTTTTCTTTGGACAAAATGCTTTGTTGATTTATTTTGGATGTCAGCTTTTCACTCAGTGGTTTATTACTTAGATCTTGCATTTAAAGACCATTTTTTAAGTAAGAAAAAAAATCATTTTGAAAAGACACAAATGGGCACCATCAAATTCAAATACATTTTCAATACATTGTTTATCTATTTAAAATAAAAAATAAATAAATAATTTTCAATTTTCAAGGATTTTTTAAAATTTTAGTTTTACATTAGTTTAATATATTTGGAAGATTGAAGACTCACTGCTCCTAGGTATTAGTTTTTATTTTGATAACCAGTTGATCATATTTTGGGGAAGAATGTGTTTGTGCATTTGTATAGATGTGTGAATACAGATATGGAGGCATATTTCCCTTTGGATTATGAACATTAATGACTTCCTTTTTTTAGAAAGTGGTTTCCTTAGCACAACTCCCTAGTTAGTTGGCTGTCATTCAAAGTGGGTAACATTGAGTAAATTAGTTTCTCAATGCCTCAATTTTTTAATAAAATATTGAAATCATATTGTTCTTCATGGGATTATTTTTTAGGTTAATGGAGATGATGCAAATATGATCATAAAGTTAATTATTTCATTTCTTATATTTTTTTTCCTAGGATAATCCATTAAAATTGTCACTTTTACATTGCTGAGTTCATGACTTTTCATAAGAATGGAACCACAAAGAGACCAACAACAGAGTGTTGTGATGTTTATCATCTACAAACACTGTGCACTTTTTCTATGACCACTAACTGCCGCAGTCTCTGGCTGGGCACAAATCACGAGTCTCCATACAGCTTGTAGATTCAAACAGCAATTCTTTATTCCCGAACTCACACCGGCCGTCTACAAACACGCTCTGGGGGAATCCACGTTCTCTGCCCAAATCCACTCTCTCCCAAATCCACTCTCTGCCCAAATCCACTCCACATGGGCTTCTCTCTCCCAAATGTACTGTCTGACCCTAAGAACTCAAGAGGAACTCAGCAGCAGGACATGCCCTATTCTAAAGGGGGAACACCCTAATCTCCTATTATGCTAAACTGCCCTATTCTAAAGGGGGAACACCCTAATCTCCTATTATGCTAAACTGCCCTATTCTAAAGGGGGAACACCCTAATCTCCTATTATGCTAAACCGCCCTATTCTAAAGGGGGAACACCCTAAACATGGATCCTGCCCTGGTCCTTGAGCAAGGTCACCTTTCAGAAGTCCTTCCACTAGACAGCATGGGAGTAAGATGGCAAGGAATTTGTCATACCTACTTGGCTGATGGCTCCCAGCATCTCCCCCCTTCTGATTAATTAAACAACAAGTAATGTGGCTTAAGGACCGTGCCTGGTAGGTTGTCCAGTTCAACATATGGCTCTTACCCGTCATTGGAAAACTGACCTTTAGGCGTCAGCCTCCTGTCTTAGGTTGATACCACTGCAACTGGATCATACCCGTCACTGACTACCGGTCCAGCATACAGCCATACTTGTGGATAGGTCTATGCACCAGTGGGGGGGTGAGGTTCTTTGACTCACCTCTGTTGGCCCCCAAATTTGGCCTTGGTGCCAGTGGGGGAGTGAGGTTAATGTGGCTTAAGGACCATGCCTGGTAGGTTGTCCAATTCAACACATGGTTCTTACCCGTCATTGGAAAACTGACCTTTAGGCAACTGACCTTTAGGCGTCAGCCTCCTGTCTTAGGTTGATACCACTGCAATTGGATCATACCCGTCACTGACTACCAGTCCAGCATATAGCCATTGGCTCCCAAATTTAGACCATCACTAGCAGAAGGGAGGAGGATACAGAAATGCCACCACGACACCAAGCCAATTGACAGTTCCTTTGGAAAAATTGCATCATTGGTGACACCATCAGCAAAGATCACTGGTGACACCATCAGCAAAGATATGCCAGCATTACCACAATTTGCTGCACTAAACGTAGTTACATAGTCTAGGCAAGTTCTGTAAGCAGTTCAAAGTGGAGGAATCTATCAATATGTTCGTCTCCTCCCAAAGTCCGTTGCCTCCCAAAGTAAGTTGACTCCTTGATTGAGCATACTTGTTGAGTTATATTCCTTGGGATGAAGATAGGAATTCTGGCAATGATGCTAAAAAGACATTATCCTGAAAAGAATTATTAAATATAATGAAAAGGAAAGGTGAAAGTAAACAAACAGATCTGTTAACCTCCTTAAAAAGCAATCCTTAACAGCTGTTTACCTGATTTAAATTAGTAAACAAGCAGATCTGTTAACCACCTTTAAAAACAATCTTTAACAGCTGTTTACCTAATTTAAATTAAGCCATTTAAATGATGTGAATAAAAAAAATAATAATTTGGATCCATTTTTCATGAGCGCTCCTCATATATGAAATATGGACATACGCACACACAGACATATAACACAAAACACAAATGTGCAAACAAACGTACAACACATAAGATAATACTAAAGGCCTTGTAGCTTTACCTAGGTGAAATCTCCATTGCAATGTTTAAAAACTCTATAGTCAAAAAAAATAAAACTGATCAGAGAAACATTAACCTAGGTTTGTATGAGCTCAAAAAATAAAAATAGAACCTTATGATGTGGAAAATGCAATAATAAAATAGATATTGAAAAAAGCATCCTGGTTAATCACAGTCGCAGATGTAAGAATGGCCAAGCTGGAGTTCTGGATATCAGCTGTTATGGATTTGAGTCAAATCATCTTCTTTTCGATCTGTAGAAATCGTTTTGGTTAGTCTTTCTGGAATCCAAATCGGCTGCTGTTCTCCCTGTGGAAACACGCAAACAGAGCCCCGACTCCAGACAATCACTGGGTCTGGACCTTTCCATTGTCCTGTTAGAATATCTTTCCAAAGAACTTTAGGCTTATGCACATTTTTTGGATACATATGTCTTTCTGCAGCACTAAGTCCTGATGAATCCAAATTTAAAAAGTTTAGAGTAAAAAGCGTTATTTTAAGTTTATCTTTGGGGGATATATACCTCTTTCCAATTCCCTCTTTTTGTTTTAATAAGTACGTTTTAATAGTTTGATGAGCTCTTTCAACTATGCCTTGTCCCTGTGGATTGTATGGGATTCCTGTTATATGAGTAATACCAAATGATGAGCAAAATTGTTTAAAAGAGGTAGAGGTATAGCCAGGACCGTTATCAGTTTTTAACTGTTTAGGAATGCCCACAGTGGCAAAATTTTGTAAGCAATGAGCTATAACATCTTTAGTTTTTTCTCCGGCATGAAGGGAGCCCATCAAAAATCCAGAAGAGGTATCAACTGTAACATGTAAATATTTTAATTTTCCAAATTCTGGCAAGTGTGTGACGTCCATCTGCCAAATATGGTTAGGTATCAGTCCTCTAGGATTGACTCCAAGATTAACTTGTGGTAAAAAGGTCACACAATTTTGACATTGTTTTATTATATGTCTGGCTTGTTGCTTAGTTATTTTAAAACGCTTTTGTAAAGTATTAGCATTAACATGGAATGTTTTATGAAAATTCGTAGCTTCTTCTAGTGTAGAGAAAATATGTATGTCATGTGTAGTTTTATCTGCTAAATCATTGCCCAAACTAAGGGCTCCAGGCAATCCTGTATGTGCTCTAATATGTCCTATGAAGAATGGATCTTTTCTGTCCCAGATTAGACTTTGTATAGTGGAAAACAAAGAGAAAAGAGTAGAGGAAGGGGAAATCCTACCAGCATCTTCAAGAGATACTATAGCATTAACTACATACTGACTATCAGAAAATAAATTAAATACAGAATCTTTAAACATTAAAAAGGCTTGTAATACTGCATTAAGCTCTACCTTTTGAGCTGATTGTTTGGGTACTAAAAATGTAAAAGTTTGATCAGGGGTAACTACTGCTGCTGTACCATTATTTGACCCATCAGTGAATATATTTGGAGCATTCATGATAGGGGTTTTTCTTGTCATTTTTGGAAAAACTACAGGATGCTTAGACCAAAAAGACAACAAAGGATTAGATGGTAAGTGAGTATCAAATGAAACATTAGATTTACACATGATTATTGCCCAAGTATTTAACTCATTAGCTAACTCATCAATTTGATCCATAGTATATGGAGTAATAATTTTATTGGGAGAAATTCCAAACACTCCCTTCGCTGCTTTTATTCCTTTGAGTATTAATTGTCCTACAGCCTCAGGATACCTAGTAAGAATAGTGTTAGGAGAATAAGATAAATGTATCCATAATAATGGACCTTCTTGCCAAAATACTCCTGTAGGAATATTTTTGTTGGTAGTACAATAAATAATAAAGGCAAACTTATATCAATTCTATCCAAATGTATATTTTCCATATATGCTTCAATAATTTTCAATGCCTTTCTTGCTTCAGGCGTTAACATGCGGGGTGAGTTTGGATCTGATTGACCTTTTAGAATATCAAATAAAGGTCCCAACTCTCCTGTTGGTATGCCTAGATAAGGCCTTATCCAATTTATGTCTCCCAATAACTTTTGAAAGTCGTTAAGTGACTTGAGTTGATCTACTCGTATTTGAATTTTTGGTGGACGGACCATGGTTGAGGATAATAGAACTCCTAAATAATTAATTGGAAAATTTAATTGTACTTTATCTATTGCTATCTCTAGATTATAATTTTTTAATTAGTTTGTAAGTGTGGCATAACATTCCAGCAATATGTTTTTATCTTTATGTGCCAATAATACATCATCCATATAGTGAAATATTTGTAGTTCAAGATTTTGATTTCTAAGTGGCTGGATTGCTTTATTAACATATATTTGACACATAGTTGGACTGTTAGCCATCCCTTGAGGGAGTACTTTCCATTCATATCTCTGATCAGGACCTTCATGATTTAATGCAGGGATAGTAAATGCAAAACGTGGACTATCCTCGGGATGAATTGGAATTGAAAAAAAACAATCTTTAATATCTATGGCTAAAACATGCCAGGTTTTTGGCAAAGCAGACAATAGAGGAATCCCTGATTGAGCAGGTCCCATAATAACCATCTCATTATTAATGGCTCTTAAATCTTGCAATAATCTCCATTTAGCAGATTTCTTTTTAATGACTAAAATGGGAGTATTATGAGGAGATATGGAAGGTTGTATATGTCCTTCCACTAATTGTTGTTTGACCAGATCATGGGCTACTTGTATCTTTTCTTTAGTCAGGGGCCACTGAGGAACCCACACTGGTCTTTCTGATTTCCAAGTAATTTTTATTGTCTCAGTGGCCCTTTCTGAAAATCCAACCCATGTCTGTCTGTTCCTTGATCTATTTGAATTGGTGCTGCTATACCTTGTCCTTGTTTTCCTAATCTTTTTTCTTTCCTAAAACCTTGTCTAGCCCTAGTAGTGGGCGCATTAGGATTGATGTTATTTGTTAATGTCAAACCTAATTGATCTAGGACATCTTGTCCCCATAAATTTATAGGAAGATGATCCAATACATAGGGCTGTATAGTTCCCTCACAACCTTCAGGATCCTTCCAATCTAATATCATTGCACTTCTATGGGGATTAGTAGCCACTCCTAGGCCTCGAAGCGTTTGAGTGGCTTGTTGTAATGGCCAATGTTTTGGCCATTCCTTACTAGACATGATGCTAAGGTCTGCACCTGTGTCCAGTAGCCCATTAAAGTCATGTCCTTGAATATTTAGTTTTAACATTGGGCGAGAATCTAAATTTAAAGACAACATAGCCCAATCTACACCTGTGGAGCCTAATCCCCTGGAACCTCTTTTTACACTATGACTAGGAAATTTATTATGTAGGCTGGGTATTATTAACAACTGTGCTATTCTATCTCCAGGTGAAATTACTGATATACCTCTTGGAGAACTAGCTATAATTTTTATTTCACCTACATAATCGGGATCAATTACCCCAGGACTTATCATAAGTCCTTTTAATGTAGATGAACTACGTCCCAATAATAAGCCTACTGTCCCTTGGGGAAGAGGTCCTTTTATTCCTGTGGGAATGATTTGAACTCCCATCTCTGGAGTTAGTACTGCTCTGGCAGAGGTGCAGATGTCCAACCCTGCGCTCCCTCGGGTTTGTCTGATGAGGGATTTAATGGACAATGTGTCCTGGGCACTACTCTGATGGTGTTGCTGGGTTCCTCCACTGTCCCGTATATTTGTGGTTGTGGGCCCCGGAGCATTGGGCCCGGCTGTCCGTTTTTTGGCAATGGAGCCTGATGCCTTTCTCCACGATATCGTGGGTAAATACCTGGTCCTTGTCCGTTTTTTGATAAGGGAGTACCCTCTATGGTAGTTTGAGAACGGCATTCATTAGCCCAATGTCTCCCTCTACGGCATCGTGGGCAAATACCCGGTATTCTATTTCTTTGATACCTAGTTTTGTTAAATCCTCCTCCTATGGGGCAACTCCTTTTAAAATGTCCTGTTTGTTCACAATCATAGCATGTTTTTGGCCTGGCATCTAAAGCCTGTTGTACTGCAGCTGCCAAGACTTGCCCTTGTTCATTAATATCTCTACATAATTTAATGTATGTGTTTAAATCTTCATGTCTCCATGGTCTAATAACCTATCTGCAGCAACGATTTGCTTGGTCATAAGCCAGTTGTTTTATCAATGGCATTGCTTGTTCCGTATCCCCAAATATTTTGGCAGCCGTTTGAATTAGCCTATCTACAAAGTCAGCGTAAGGTTCATTAGCTCTCTGTATTACCTTAGATAGCTGACCTTGTAAATCTCCATGTCCTTGTAA
Organism: Callospermophilus lateralis; assembly: GCF_048772815.1. NCBI lineage: Eukaryota > Metazoa > Chordata > Mammalia > Rodentia > Sciuridae > Callospermophilus > Callospermophilus lateralis. The sequence goes on along the minus strand of NW_027514380.1, from coordinate 6,819,506 downwards.
AGTCTTCCATGCCCTAACTGCGTCTGCAGCAATTTGTGCATATATAGCAGGATCATATTCAATTTGTTGCCGCTGACCCTCATAAGGTCCTTTCCCTAGCAACATCTCTAGATTTCTTTGAGGGTAACCGGCTGCTGCATTTCGCCTAGCTGTCTCTGCGCAAAATTCCTCATTGGCAACCTTCCATAACAAATATTGTCCTCCATTTAGCACAGATTTACACATGCTAGCCCAATCTGCTGGCGTCATGTCCAAGTTAGTAATGGACTCGACCATGCTCACCGTGAAGGGAGCTTGGGGACCATAGGTTGTTACAGCCTCTTTTAACTGCTTCACTGTTTTAAAATCTAAAGCATGGTGAATTCACTGCCCTCCTGCCTGCTCAAGTACAGGGCATGCTAATCTTTGAGGTCCTGTCTCAGGATTCCATTTATCAACTACGGGGTTTGAGGGCCACTCAGCTGTCTCTATCGGTGGGGCTGTTGGTTGAATTAAACCCTCTTGTGATAAAACGGAGTTAGTAACAGCCTCCTGTTGTGGCCTTTTTCCTAACAACCCGTTTTCCTTTAAATTTTCTTCCTCTGTCTGACTAGCTTGAGAGACCTTCTCTTTTGCTTGATCTAAAATGTCTTTCTCCATGTTCTGAACCTCTAACAATTTACTTAACATCTTTTCAGTTTGTTTTAATCTACTATAAAGATAACACAACCCAATAAGATAACACAAAACAAAACTGAAATTGAATGAAGCAAAAACGGAATAAAAAATCGTTGTATCAATTTTCTCTTCCTCAGGGCCGACAAACTTCAAGCCTTTAGTCAACCATTTTTTCCAGTTTGCCTGAGAAATTTCTAGGGATAGGCAGCTTGAAAGAAAAACAAAATAAATCAAAAGAAGAACACATTGTTTTTTGAAATGGTCACCCATTCTCTCGCCTTCCCTCAGGGGCGAGCAATTTCACTTTCCTCCAAGTTTCAGACGTTCCCCGTACGAGCCACCAGATGCCGCAGTCTCTGGCTGGGCACAAATCACGAGTCTCCACACAGCTTGTAGATTCAAACAGCAATTCTTTATTCCCGAACTCACACCGGCCGTCTACAAACACGCTCTGGGGGAATCCACGTTCTCTGCCCAAATCCACTCTGCCCAAATCCACTCTCTACCCAAATCCACTCTCTACCCAAATCCACACCGCATGGGCTTCTGTCTCCCAAATATACTGTCTGACCCTAAGCACTCAAGAGGAACTCAGCAGCAGGATACGCCCTATTCTAAAGGGGGAACACCCTAATCTCCTATTATGCTAAACTGCCCTATTCTAAAGGGGGAACACCCTAATCTCCTATTATGCTAAACCGCCCTATTCTAAAGGGGGAACACCCTAAACATGGATCCTGCCCTGGTCCTTGAGCAAGGTCACCTTTCAGAAGTCCTTCCACTAGACAGCATGGGAGTAAGCTGGCAAGGAATTTGTCATACCTACTTGGCTGATGGCTCCCAGCAGAGTTCTACTAACAACACAGATTTTTTCCCCCCTGCTCCATTGCAGATAACCAGTATAGTAGCCTTGCTTTGCCAATGACATCAGTGAAATTTAGAAAAAGTCATAAGAAAATAATAGTGTATTTTAGTCATATTGATGATAGCACCTTTTTTTTAAGTGAAACTAGTCACTCTTTCACTGATTAAATCAGCACTTTATCCTATAGTGTCCTAGATGAACCAAATCAGATTTTTTTGTGTGTATAAATGTATTTTTGGACTGTATCAATATATCCTTGAGATGTCAAAAAATAAACAGATGGATATTTAAAAAGGATACTCAGATATGGACATCAGATGCATGAGATTTAAGTCAGTCTCTGTTTCTTTGTTTGTTCTAATCCTTATGCATATTCAGAGAAGGGCTTCCAGAAACCAGAGAATTTCAAAGATGTGGAACAATGCTTACAGGGCATCCCCTGAAAAGAGCCATGCCTCTCTGAAGGAAAATCTTCATTGAAAAACAACTTGTAGAAGTGAATGTTAAAAGAAGGTCAGACTTAGAGGAGTGACTGCATTCTTACTGATATTATTAAATTTTGTTTAAGAAGGATGTTGAATAAATTTCAGAGAATCCAAATGTGGGTAAAACACACATCTCTCTCCTCTCCCTCTCAGTCTCTCATATATTATGCAATATTAAGAGGAATGAGAACCTTTTATATTACAAAAGAAAACATCAATTTAAATGCAAATTTTCAACCATCCATTCCATTTAAATTGCTTACTAATGAAGTATTGCTGTAGTCCTTAAAAGCTCAAAGGAAATATATACTAAAGTATATTGAAATAATTGCAAATTCTGTAAGACATGCATCTGCTACCTTAATGGTGACAATGTGTCTAGGGGATGGAATTAGAGAGACATTCATCCACATTCATGGGTCACTGAAGACTTCATGAGTAGAGATGACACTTGAGTTGGATCTTGTAAAATATGTGAGATTATATTCATGTCTTCCTGAAAGGTCATTCTGGGAAAAGAGAAGAATGTTTGTGAAGACCATGTTATGTTCAGAGTTTACATGTTTGGGGAAATATAACTAGTTTAATATTCCTAGAGTAAGGTATTTGTCTAAGAGAAGGCTTCAGAAAGAAGTTGTTGAAGATCTGAAATGTGCTTTTGGAAGCTCCAATATTTATTTTGCTGAAGAGTTTTAAATAGAGAAGATCAGTCTCAGATTTGATTTTGATACATCCCTGGAGTTTTTTTTTTTTTAACCCAATTCCTGCTGCATCTGATCTTCTTCTAAGCAATAAAAGCAATAAATTTGTTAAAAATTCAGTTTTTCTCCATTCGGTGTCTTAGAAGAACATATGACATCAGTGTTCAAAGTGTAACAATCTCCCACTCTGACAAAAAATTTAGGCCATCTTCAGTGAACAGCTCCATGCATTCTGCCAAGTTCCCACCTGTAGGGGTCTCTGCTTCTAGGAGAAAGTTTTGTTTTGTTTTGTTTTCTCTGACACCACAAAAGCTTGCTGCTTCTAATGGGGACAAATGTCCAAGGATATGTACTGTATCTTCCTATCCTTTGGGAGAAAAAGAATTCATACACATTTTGTACATTCACTCCCAAGAGACACAGGTAGATTTGAGTTCCCACACACTCTTTCTTTCAGTCCCTGGATCACGGTGCCATTTCTCTCAGTTGGAATTCTCAAATTGTAAATAAACTTCCCTATATTCCAAATATATGTCTCAGTTTCTGCTTTCCGCCAAACCCTAAAAAAACACAAGTGCTTTGAGGCCAGGGACATTATTAGGCTGTCATGTATGCTGGATAATAGTCGTGAAAGAAACACAGTAGGAATTCAATACACATGTGTTTATTCAGTAATCACTGATGAAAGATAGCAGGATCAGAATCAGGAACAAGTCACATTTATTTACAAATTAGAAAAGAAAATGCCTTTACATTTCAGGAGGAATTTAGAAATGGATTCACATGAGGTTGCTATTGAGGAAATAGTTTGTACTCTTGCTCTTACTTCAGCATGCTAAAAAAAAGGGAAATTAATATTATTTAAAAAAAAATTTGCAGTAGTAGAAGGACAGAATGCTTTTATTTTGTTTCATTTTTATGTGGTGCTAAGGAGTAAACCCAGTGCCTCACAGGTGTGAGGTTAAGTGCTCTGCCACTGAGCTACTGCCCCAGCCCAAGAAAGGGAAAAATTATTGAATATGCATGATTTGGTCAAATCCAACTACCTCTGCAGATGAAATGTTGCTTTTAATTTTTCTTTGAATTACTAAGAATGAGGTATGTATTAATTATGTAATTGTTCTATTCTAGTCAACTAAATAAGAAGGCACCCTCCAAACTTGATTGTTGTTTTTTATTCAAAGATTGTCTAGCATATTATTGTCCAATGATGCTCAATAATATTAAGTTATAATAGTATCAAAAGATATGTTATAACATTATCAAAATTCAACATAACTTTTACAAAATTTTAAAATTCATTGAAGAAGACAGAGATTGTATTAACATTAGAAACACGGTTTTACTGGCCATGGATATTTCATCTCTGTCATCTTTAATTAAAACTTAACATAATCATAGCTACAAAAAAAAGAAAAAAAAAGGAAGTTTCCTATTTTCCCCTAATGATGCAATAACAACCATAAGATTTGCATTAACTAATAAACAGTAAAGTACCATAAAATTTTCCTTTTATCTATTTAGAGGAATATGACACATTTTCTTAATTTATTCAGAACATATATATAGTCAAATGGCTTATTCCCTTTATGCAATGAGAATAAATTTGATACTAAGGAATGAAGTTTCCATTGAAACAAAATATAACTTGTTGGAAATAAGAATAAATAGGCCTGTACAAATATTTCATTACATAATGCTATTTTATTCCTCAAGATAAAATGTACAGGTAGAGGATAACTGAAGACTCCAAGACCTGAGAAGTTAAAATCTGTAATAGAAAGAATGTAATTTATCTATGTTGTCATAGCAACCAAGGGTGCACTGATAGGTAGTGAAAATAAATGCAGTATTTCAAATTTTTTCACAAGAATATGTGATAATTATAAATTTCTATCTATCTATCTATTTAGATACATATGTGTGTTTAGATATAAACTATATATGGATGTATCTGAATACCATGTCTCTCTACATGTTTATAATTGTAGTGTTTATTTTCTCGGATACTTTTCCCAGCCTCTAGGTAGAACTAATCAGAATTGCTTAGGTTTTCTCCACAATTTATTTTTTGTTATTGTTTTTTAGCAAAATAACATGCATCTGAGAGTACTGGCTCATACCTTTAATCCCAGCAGCTTGGGTGGCTGAGGCAGGAGGATTGCAAGTTCAAAGACAACCTCAGCAATTTAGCGAGGCCCTAAGCAAGTTAGTGAGACCCTGTCTCAAAATAAAAAATAAAAAGAGCTGAGGATGTGGCTCAGTGTTTAAGTGCCCCTGGTTTCAATCCCCAGTATAAAAAAAAAAAAGCCATGTTGTATCATGGTAAGTTGTTTACGTATATGTCCTTAATATTAATGCTGTGAGCTTTTAAAGAACAGGTACCATGTCTTCATCTTTAGTGGAGTAGTATAATTATTTTAGATTCTAAAATTGATTGGAAACCCAGATATTTACTGACTTAAAAGTATGAAACTGTCTTTTCAATAGTTCAAAATCCTTGTTTATGTTATTATTGTTATGATTATTATTATTAAAATCACCAGTACTTCACCTACTACTACCATGCTGATGTTGCCATTACTACACTACTAGATTAAATAATTGGCTTGAATTTGGATCTTTTATTTTTTCAATTTTGGTAAGCACACTTAATATGAGATCTAACCTCTTAAAAATTTAAGTGTATTATATGGTATACTGTAGGCAATATTGTTAAAATTGACTATTAACCTTAAATATTAACAATATTGTACAGCAGGTCTATAGAACTAAATGTTCTTTCAAAACTGAAGATTTATACACATTGAACAGCAAGAACTCATTAGATTCTCATAAGCAAAGCAAGGTGCTCTTCTATGAGAGGCACATAGGGATTGGATTTGACTGTGGAAAATTTTCAACCCCAGGACTGCAAATGTCCCAAGCATACTATTTGCCAGTCCCAAAGAAATAATTTGGAGAACTTAATAGGGAGCTTTGAATCATTTAATTCTTCACTCCTCAGGGAAGGCAGGCTGGGATACAATAGAGGGACTCAACATTCCCACAACATGAGGTACTCATGGGATAGATGGCATGCCATTGTGCAGATGGTTCTCCAGATGTTTTATGAGCACATTCTTTTATTTTACAACAAAGGTCATTCTTCTTTGACCCTTCACCTAAAGACTGGAGGCAAGGGAAGTGTACCTCATTGTCTGGAACAACAACTTTTCCTAGGCACTGACTAATGTTTACCCCAATAGGAAACCAATGTATTGAAGCAACCCATTTCTTCTTCATTTTAGGCCCAAGTGCTCTGGGAGCAAACAATACATTATTTCTCATTATCAACTTGACTCTTTTTCTTTATATTAGAGAATTTATTATTGTTTTTTAAACATGTATGCTTGACTTTGTATATTGACTATATAAATAGAAATCTCTATAATGTTACTGATAACAAATATAGCAAATATAATCAATATCGCATGTGAGACATGCTTATTGATTTATTTTCTGGCATCATAGGATAAACTGACATTGATATATATGTCAGTATATATACCAGGAGTGTTTAACCACCAAGCTACAACCCCAGCCCTTTTTATAACTTATTATTATTTTGAATTTTGAGGCAGTGTATTTAAATTGCTTAGGGTCTCACTAAATTACTGAGTCTGGCCTTGAATTTGTGATCCTCCTGCCTCAAACTCTTGAGTTGCTGAGATTACTGGTGTGTGCCACCATGCCCAGCAGGCACTAAATTTTATGCTAACTTCTTTATCACCAAAGATTCAGAGTAATATCAACACGTGTGTCCTTTTTCCAAGGGAGTTATAGGATTTTTTTTTCTTTCATTCATTCAAACAGCTTTTGAGGATCTTCCATGTCTCATGCAATATTCTAGAAGAAACATCAGGAGTAAAATGAGACAAGGTCCTAACTTTTGGAAAATATGATCTGTTGAGAGAGAAAGAAAATCCTAAATATGTGAAGGAAAGATTAACAGTGCTATATTAGTGGATTTTTATAAATCTCATCATCATCAACAGATCCCAGAGGGCATACTGGGAATGTTTTTTAAAATGAAAAGAGGCAGAAAGAATGCTCAGAAATGCACTGAGAAAAGCAAGATGATAAACAGTCACAGAACACAGTTTTAATACCAAGAGGACCTTGGTAGGGCTTTGACAAATCCAAGGCGGAAGCCATTGCTCAGCGTAAGTCAGGTGCTATCTTTCCAGAACACTAGCCTAGTCATGTTAGACCTCAACATTTAAAAAAAAATGTGGAAGGGCTGGGAATATAACTCAGTTGATAGAGTGCTTGCCTGTCATGCATAAGGCCCTGGTTTCAATCCCTAGCACCACAAAACAAAAGCAAATGTGGAATTGTGACTCCCCTTTAAGGTCAAAAGCACATTATCTATTTATTTATTCTAAGTTGTTATATAGGACAGCAGAATGCATTTCAATTCCTAATACACATATAGAGCACACATTTTCATGTCTGTACACAAAGCAGAGTCACACCATTCATATCTTCATACATTACTTAGTGGGTAATGATGTCCATCTCATTCTACCATCTTTCCTATACACCTGCACCCTCCCTTTCCCTCCCTCCCTTTTGCCCTATCTAAGGTTTTCTCCCATGCTTCCCACCATCCTGGATCAACATCCTCATATCAGAGAAAACATTTGGCATTTTTTTTTTTTAGGATTAGCTTACTTCACTTAGCATAATAGTCTTCAACTCCATCCACTTACCAGCAAATGACATGATTTTATTCTCTTTTAATGCTGAGTAATACTCCATTGTGCATATATATCACATTTTCTTTATCCACTCATCTACTTAAGAGCTGTGTCACTATAGTATGCTGTTTTTAAGTCCTTTGGGTATAAACCAAGGAGTGGGATAGCTGGGACAAATGGTGGTTCCATTCCAAGTTTTCCAAGGAATCTCCATACTGCTTTCCAGATTGGCTTCACCAATTCACAGTCCCACCAGCAATGTATATAAGTATACCTTTTTTCCCCCACATATTCGCCAATTCTTATTGTTATCTGTGTTCTTAATAGCTGCCATTCTAACTAGAGTGAGATGAAATTTTGGAGTAATTTTGATTTGTATTTCTCTGATTGCTAGAGATGTCGAACATTTTTTCATATATTTGTTGATTGATTGTATATCATCTTCTGAAAAGTGTCTGTTCCGTTCCTTAGTCCATTTATTGATTGATTTATCTGGTTGTTTTTTTTTTTTTGGTGATAAATTTTTTGAGTTCTTTATATATCTTAGAGATTAGTGCTCTATCTAATGTGCATATGGTAGAAATTTGCTCTCATTCTGTAGGCTCTCTATTCACCTCACTGATTATTTCCTTTGATGTGAAGAAGCTTTTTAGTTTGAATCCATCCCAATTAATTCTTGATTTTATTTCTTGTACTATAGAAGTCTTGTTGAAGAAGTCAGGGCCTAATCCAACATGATGAAGATTTGGACCTACTCTTTCTTCTATTATGCACAGGATCTCTGGTTTAATTCCTAGGTTTCTGATCCACTTTGAGTTGTTTTGTAAGTGGTGAAAGGTAGGGGCTTAATCTCATTTTGCTGCATATGGATTTCCAGTTTTCCCATCATCATTTGTTGAAGAGGCTATCTTTTCTTCAATATATGTCTTTGGCACCTTTCTCTAATATGAGATAATTGTATTTATGTGGGTTTGTCTCTGTGTCCTCTATTCTGTACCATTGCTCTACAAGTCTATTTTAGTGCCAATACCACGTCATTTTGCTCCTATTGCTCTGTAGTAGAGTTTAAGTTCTGGTATAGTAATGCCACCTGCTTCACTTTTCTTGCTAAGGATTGCTTTGGCCATTCTGGGCCTCTTATTTTTCCAGATGAATTTCATGACTGAAAAGCACATTATTATTTTTAATCAGAGTGTGGACTAATGTTTTATGTCCCCCAAGAAAACAAGTCTTCATGTGATGTATGGCCCCATAGATCTTCCATCTGCCTCAACAATAGGTAGAAGAACTATTAAAGAAAGGTAGAGACTAAATGTGGAAGATGAGTGTTTCAGAAGAAGTTCAGTCTGAAGGAAGGGGAACATATATAATTAAATTTAACTTCATTCAAAGGAACAGAGGATGCTGCATCAAGGTCGTAGCAATTGCACACATTTTAGATCATCTGATACTCACAGCAAGCATATGATGTAGCTAAAATATGTTCTCAATTTTTGAGATGTGGAAAATTAGCCAAAGAGGGTTTAATTGCTATGCAGTGTCTCAAAGGCAGCACTCTATCTTTCATATTATTAACCAAGGCAGCAGCATTGCTGTGGCCAGAAATCCAGGCATTAGACTGTGTGGAGAGTGGGACAATATGCAGTCCAAAGTGAGAAAGTGTGTTAAGAGCCAAAGCCATCACTGAATAGCTTGTTCATCCTTGGATAATTCAGAATAGGTTTTCAAGCTAGAGTTTTGTGTACCATCAAAGTATAAAGAACATTTGAAAACATATTTTGAACTGCAAAGCATTAGAGTAATATTATATATTATGATCATTAATGATATTAATACTATTAATATTCTCTAATACAATTGTTGTATTATATTTTTAATCTTTTTTCTATTTATTGAAATGATTGAAGATTGACTTAATGGAAATAGGGAACAACTTTTATCTGCATCCCAGTGAATGTGGAACATACATTAAATTGGATAGAAAGCATATTGGGTAGAAAGCATATGCTAATATATAAGGTTAGTCATGCCTTCATGAAAATGTGTAATTTTTTTTATGATTTCACTGTAAAATCAAGGCCTCCATTTGTTAATTTGCATTTGAATGATCAAGACTAAATTCAGCAGGTGGTTTTATTAATACTAAAACAAAATAAAAAGCCATCTCTTTTGGTGCTAACTTATTTTGCATTTGAGAGGAATATAAAAATATGACAGAATTTTATAGTGTAACAAACAGGTCATCTTGAGGTAAATCTTTACTTTGATAGTACTGCCTTTCAATTTAATCCTATTCATGACCCTCTTTCAACCATTTTGATCTGCTTTTACTGATCCTATATTACTCAGCTATTCACTGTTACTGAGAATTGCAGGAATACCTGAGTGGAAAATCAAAGTCACCCATGCATTGGTTCATTATATAAGTATAAACTGATAAAGTAACTGTCTCATATATATAATATAAATGCAATTTGGAAAGAAATACTAAAAATGTGAAGGCAGTTTTAAAACCCCCTCTCATTTACATAGTGATAATTAGTTAATAATTTCCTCTTAAATTCAGAAAACTTCAAAATTATCTTTTCATATTCATCCATTTGCTCCTCAAGCAGTATTAAGTGCTTTCTATTTTTTACATATTGCAAAAAAAAATCATTTGATCTTAGTAAATGTGTCTGTACCATAAGAAAGATCAGAGAACACTTTGGATCTCTGCATGAGCACATGTATTAGGAGAGGAACAAAGAATGTTCATAGTTACCATTGAGCTAATTAAACTTGAAAATCTCATATGTAACTTCCAACTATCCATTTAGATGTCCTAGAAATACAAATCAGATTTAACATAATTCTATCAGCAAAATATGAAGACATATTTATATAATGAGACCCTCTCCAAATACCTTCTTCTAAAAATTCACACATTAAATTTCAAGGCCTCCTGTCACAGATAAGTTTTCAAAATAAATGTCTTATTTTTATATCTTATACCTAAAAGTTATAGCACTATAAGTAACTCAGAAGACTTCTGAGTATTGAAATTAATAGCATACTAAATGTTAGCATGAAGTGGTTATAATTCTGAGAGCATAAGGAAGGAAATTCCTTCAAGAAATTTTTTTTCTAGTTAGTATGTAGTAAAAAGAGTCCAAGATTTAGGACCAGAAAGAACCAAAATAGAAATCCTGTCTGGTTGTCTCATCTTCTTTAGTTTCATTACTTTATTCAGAAATAATCTGCATACAGTAAAATGCATCCATTTTATATAACTTGATTATTTGATGTATCAGTAAGATCTTCACTGAAGTCAAGATACAGAACATATTCAACACCTAGGAAGGTTGCTGATGTCCCTGGGTAATACACCCCTCTTTTCCCTCTGTCCCAGACAGCTGCCAATATCCATTTTGTTATCAAAGATTAGTCTGCATTTTGTATAAATGAGATCGTTCATGTCTAGCTTCTTTCACTTGGCTTAAGGATTTTAAAACCCATCCATGTTGTATGCATGTCCAGCTTTCCACATTTTCCCTGTTTATTGGTGAGTATTATTACACTCTGTGCATATCCTTGTTTATCCATTTACATGTAGATTGACAGTTACATCTCCCTCATACACTCTAGGTGCTGGCTATTGTGACTGAAGATGCTATTGAAATTTATGTGCAACTCTTAGTGTGAACATGTTTTCATTTTATTTGGGTAAATAATTAAGATTGGAATATCTGATGCTCTATTCTTAATGTTTTAAATGATCTTTTGGAGTTTTAAGTGCTATGAAATAATGACCCAACATGGTCTCACATGATACATGATATGCTGTAGAAATTGATCAAGTAAGAGGGGGAATTATTAAGATGATTGCTTTAAAAACATGTTCAAATTTTTCAGACAAAATATTGTATCATCGTGTCATTTTTGCTCTCAGTTCTTCAAGCAAGTCGCTGTATTGACTCTTTTTCAGGGACGAATTACCTTTTCCTACAAAAGATTTGTACTTAGGGCTAACTTCTCTTGTATCATCTAAGTTTTCTGAATAAAGGTTTTAATTTTTTTAAATATATACATATATTAGTTGTAGATGGACACAATATCTTTATTTAATTAATTTATAGATTTTTATGTGATGCTGAGGATAGAACCCAGGGCCTCACAAGTGCTAGGCAAGCACTCTTCCCATGAGCTACATCCCCAGCCCCATGGTTTCAATTTTTAATTAGGGTCCAAGGCATGTCTTAGTGAATCATCATGTACTGATTCTCCTGTAACATGTACTGTTCCAATATGAGTTAAAATGACTGCCTGGTGCAGCTATGACCAGTACTGAATTCTCTACTGTGAACTCAAGTCTTTTACTCTTTAAAAAGAAAAAAAAAATGAGGAGAGTAAAAGATAGTATTATTCATACTTACGTGAAAAGGTATCTTGTTAGGTAAAGGTGCCGCTTTGCTGCCGTGGGCACTGATGTCAACCTCTAATTTTCTTTTGTAAGATGATCAGTATAAAATTCATCAGATGGTTTTGTTAAAATCAAAAGAGAAGACAGAATCACTTACATTTCTGTTATCTTAGCTCATTGTATTCCAAGGGAACAGAAATGGTAATCAAGTAGAATGGCACATCAAGGCAATACTGTCGTCTCTCAGATAAATATTTCGTTCCATGGTTGGTGCAAACTTTTAATTTTTCTAAGACAAATCAATGAATTAAACTTCTTACTTCCACCATACATGATCATTTTTAACTTGCAGTCATAATAAAATGAAATGTGCATTTATTCTTCTATCAGTCTGAGATAAGAAAAATAAGCCAGGGAGCTTTCTTATGGGTAAAAATGGAATTTTTCTTAGAAAGCACCTATAAGTAACATGCAACCTGATTACCTGGTACAGATAATAGTAGATAGAAATGTTTCTAAAATTATTCTAAAAACCCTCTTCATTCCACGGCATAGTTATGGCTGAGTATCCTTTACATTTTGATTCCTTTGAAAAGTGACCACCTCATTGAAAGCATTTTTTTTTTGCTCTTAGTTCATCAACTTGTCTCACATTATTCAGTTTTATTTTATTCAGAGCCTTTAACTTTTTTCCCCATATACACTTCATAGGTGTTTTAAAACAGATTCAGGATTTTGCTTTTATTCTGGTAATGGTGCGGCCAATAGATCAGGGAAAGACAGTCATTGAAGACAGTTTGTTACTCAGGGGTCCCTTGAGGAGGAGGTACACCCCTGCCACGTGGAGCTACATAGTAAAGCATCTGGAAAGGAGTAGGACAGCACAGAAAACATCTGAGCAGACATAAGATTGGATGGTTTGCATAATTAAGGCAGACCCTGGGCTATAAGGGTGCTTGCTCTTAGATATCTAGAATCTTGTCCTAGGGTAACTTAGGATAGGAAGATAGTAGCCCAGACTGTGGTAGCCTGAATATTTGTCTGGTTTGCATATTAAAGTCTTGCTCACAGGAAAGCCTTTTGATATTTCTAGAAATTTGCTAACCCTTCATGGGCAATGCCCTCCTCCTTGTCTCACAGGTTTCCAGATGTCAAAGCATTATAGAACATAAAAAGTAAAAAAAAAAATCATAATAATACAGTGTTATCTTCCTTGCTTAGAAAAGTATCTGGAAGATATCAATAAATATGTGCTGGTTGAATTAATTCACAGAATTGCCATAATCAATGCATTGAATGTAATTACTTTCTATTTGTTTAGCAATTTATTCTAAAGTTCACTAAAAGTGCATCATAAATCTCAATTTTTGACAGTTCCTTAAGAAAGGGAAAGCAAGGATGAATGCCTTTTACACTCATTTGAGCCTTGTCCAATATCATTATTTTAAGTGTGAACCTTTCCATACTTGCTTTGGAAAAGCAAAACAAATGTATTTCTGTCCATACATGAATTTCTGCTCATTTGGAATGAATTAAAATCGCACGCAGCTTCTCAATAATTGAAAAAAAGACATTCTACGGGTTCCTAAGTCCTTAGATCTTCCCTAGTCCTCCACAGTGTCTCCCTTTGACAAAAACACATCAAGACTTCCCTTAGGCAATAATAGACCAGTTTCTTTCAGACCAATTCTTCACTGTAAAGATCTAGAAAAAATATTTTTTAAAGTAATTTGAAAACAGCAGAGCTACTGAGGCAATGAAAACTTTTGAAGCCAACTTCCAGCAAGAGAAGGAGAAAGATAGTGAACCTAAGGGCTACATCATTTGCTGTTTACAGGGTTGCTCTGAAAGTGCCAGAGTCACCTTGTCTTCTCCACCCACAGAGACAGAAGGGTTGGACATGTACACGCCAGATGCCATCCAGGTGAGAGGTTGCTCATAGCCCATCACCGCTCACCTGGTGCAGTAATATTCAGGCCCAGCTCCCTTTCAAATCCTTCAGAGTAGCCCAGAGGGCTAAAGGGTCAAGCTGAGGCTGGAACTTGGTCTGAGCAGCTCTTCCTGCTTCATTCACTTTCTTGTTATATTTTACCCATTTCTTTACTAAATTTTCATCTTTTGATGTCAAGAGTCCCCCGCCCCCCACCCTTTTTTTTTGTACTGAGGGCTTAACCCAGAGACTCTTTTCCAGTGAGCTATATCCCAGTCCTTCCCAGTCCTTGATATTTTTAAATTTGATTTTGATACTGTCTCACTAAGTGGCTGGGGTTTCGTTAAGTTGCTGAGACTGGTCTCAAATTTGTTTTCCTCTTGCCTCAGCCTTCTGAGTCACTGGAATTACAGGCATATGCCACCACATTCAGCATCAAGAGTCAGTCCTCTTTAACATAGGGGTAACAATGAGGGTAAGCTCTTGAGGTTTAGACATGCAACTTATTTGTGTTTAGTGGTACCAAAAACCTATGCCCTGGTTAGTCTTAGTTTTCCTATCCGCCCCTACCCCCCCACCTCCCACCCACCCCCGCACTGGGGATTAAACCAGGGCACTCAGCCACTGAGCCACATTCCCATCCCTTTTTGTATTTTATTTAAGGACAGGGTCTCACTAAGTTTCACAGGGCCTGACTAAATTGCTGAAGCTGGCTCTGAACTCAAGATCCTCCTGCCTCAGCTTCCCCAGCAGCTGGGATTACAGGAATGAGCCATGTTCAGCTAGTTTTCCTATTTATTTTCTGAGTTAAGGTCAGTGTATGTTCTGCAGATGACTCTAGTTTCATTTAAAATACTTGTATATAATTGTCAATTTTCTTGCTTTTCTGCAAAGAATTTTCTAAACAAATTCCTTGCAAACTAATTCTCATCTCAGTATCTTCTTCTGTGGCCCTCTGACCAGCACCCACTTAAACGGTATAAAATAAAGAGACTAATGCGATTCTTTCCAAGGTTGCAATTATCTCTTCCCTTTTCCTTTCTTATCTTCATTTTTCAATATTCAGTTGTTGAGTATTCTGTAAAATGAGAAGAGATGGAAGTGTTGCTTAATTTAGAGCAGATATTACTCCAAGAGGGAAGAAAAACAGAGAGAAAACCATACAATCTCATGCAATTGAAAACTGAAGATACTTAATAGTATGTTACCTAAAAATCCTATGGACACATCACATAAATATGGCTGATCTGTGTGTTAGTCCAGTTCCCCATCCACATGATTGGTTCTGGAATGGAAACTATTTTCCCATCCATGGCTGAGAGTCAATTCTAAGAACCAACTTGGAACTGTGGAGGAGGACACATGTGCTTTCTTTTTGGAAAGTCAAGAAAAGAGGTTAACACAGGTGGAACTGATGACAGTTATTTCGCCACTGAAAAGGGAGGGACAGTCGCTTGACCACAGATCCAACACAAAGAAAAGCAGAGGTGAGAGATGAAGAGGACAAAACTGTGTCTCTCTATCATGTTCTGATCCACTCACAAGCATTACCTCTGTGTTAGAAACAGCAGCCATTGTGCCACTCGAAACTAATAGAAATCCATTCTCCAGATGCTGTGTTCCACTGACAGCTTTTGACTTATCTAGTTCTTAGAGCTTGCAATTCTTACAAAATTTGATGGAATCCTGAGAGTGGTCCAGTTAGGGCTACATGACTTTCTCTCACACACTAATTGCTGTCAGAAGATAAAATATTCTAATTGGCCACTGAATAAATGATCTCAATTGGGAGTGAAATGACACAGAAATTGAAGCAAGATAAGGTATGAAGAAAAGGGGAGAGGATGGGAAGGAAGGAGGGTGACTTCTGAAAGCAAAATGGAGGAATTTCTTATTGGCTCAAAGAATTGATGCTAGAAACAATAATATATTTTTTCTACTGTTCCAAGCTCATAATTTATATTAAATATTGCTAATTTTATATCTGTCACCTATAATATTTTGAGAATAAAGTTAAAGCAGAACTCAGACTATTGCATTTAGTAAAAAAAAATGATATAGGCATCAATTGAAAACTTCAGTTTAATTCTGTATACTTATTTCCATAGTCATGACTTTTTTTTTTTTGGTTGTTTTTTTTTTATTGAAGAGCTTATAGAATCATATCAGAAAACAATACACCTTCTGGGTGTATTGGCTAAGAAATACCTGGTTTATTTTAGATATTTTTCCGTAAGTAAACATGTCATTCTTTTCAGAAAATAACTGCTTATGAATTTATGTGGCTACTCTTTCTTCTGAAATTTGAATATGGTCAATACTATTATTACCTTGCCTACAGTGGAAGGTTAAATACTACAGTATACCACTTTGCAAGATAAATTACACAGAGATCTCTTTGAAATACCATGTTTTGTTTCTCAAGCTCCTAGTGCCCTGTAGGCATTCAATAAATATTTGTGGAATGTCAAAAGAATGAAGCTTAGCATTACCATGACTGTGGCTTTTAGTAAAAGATACAGTCCATTTGCATAGACCATTTCCTCCAGAAAGTTAGGTGACAGTCTCAGCTGAACTCTTTATTTCTAAGTGCAAAATATCTCTAAAGAAGATTCAGTACCCATTTAGAAGTGCATAACCACCTCCTTTGAACTCTGTCACTTGAAATTGCTTCACTCCTCTCAACACTCACAGTCCTTCTCCAATCTCATTTTAAATTCAGTGGCAGAGAAATAAAATAGGGTTTAACATTCTTGCCGAGCTAAGCTTTTGTGCCCACTGTAAGGCTCATGTATCTTCCTTCCTTTCTTTCTTTCTTTCCTTTTTTATTTTATTTTGTTTGATTTGTTTGGTTTGTTTTCAGAAAGACCAGGCTTTTATCCACTGCATGCAAGCACAAGATCTTTGCTGCCCTTCAATCAGGCATATAAATTAGCCATGAGCCTTTGGATGAAGATACAAAGAAATAATGGCACTGCAGTATAATCTCTGCACAAAAGATGCAGAGCCTGATTGTGCTCTCATGTGTCTAATCCCCATCTCCCCCACAAGTGCTTAAGTGGTATTAAGGAAAGAACTGTGACTTCCATTTTCTGGACTCCCAAAGTGCCCTCCCTATTCATTCCTCTGTCTTGGCATTTACTGTCTTTAATATGATTGGCATATTTGCATGTCTGTTTCTCCACTACCCTTTATAGACAACCAGAAAGCTTAGTCATCACATAATTCAGCAAATGATGGATACTTAATAAATAGCATCTCCAGATTTGATTCTGAGACCCCAAGACTGAATTCTGATTAAGGATTGGATTCATTTCTCAGGATTCTTTTCCCTTTGAGATCCAAATTTTTAGGAGCCACCGGAAGAAAACAATGCAAATCAGCTTGATGGGTAAAGCACATTAATTTTTGGGTGTGTTAATAGACTATTAAAATTAAAAGGCTACTTTATTAAAATTTGTGCTATGTGATATCAGAGTAATAGTTTAGATAGTAGAAAAATTATATAGCAGGCATATATATTTTTTGCCAAAAATAAAATAATTATTCTTCTTTCTTAAGGAATTGTTTTGGGTTTTGCTAATAGGTAAACGTTACCTCTTTGGCTTCATAACTGAAAATACATTTTGGTCAAAACTGCCCATAGCACATATGACAAAAAGGGAAGAAGAAAGGAAGGAAGGAGGGTCCACTAGCCCAAGAGGAGAATCCTTGGGGAGTTTTCAACATTTTAGGTGAAGTTAACCAGAGAGAGAAAAAAAAAGAACTCAGAGAGATTAAAATTAAATTCTGAATGTAAGAGTAAAAGAAATTGAAGTTAAAAAGTGAAGGACCAGGTATAGTTAAATTCCTCTGCTACACCCTGAGGCAATTAAGACAACGCCCTACTACGCTATTTTGCTGATTCATAGCCTAGAGCATACAGGGCCCGAACCAATCAGTTTGAATGTGTACCCCGCTTAGGAATAACCAATCACCCCTGCCCAATCTGTTCCCGCCAATGAATGTACTAATCATGTCTCAAAGAGTTGTTGTTCAATTTTCCCACGCCTCATGCTGATTTGTTCTGATGTATGCAAAGCCCCCGCCCTCCCCAAGAAGTGTACTTAAGCGCTGCTCAACCCCTGCTCGGGGCTCTTGGCTGCTCGCCCTTCTTGAGTGGGTGGGGAGCCCCAGCGAGTTGGAATGGATCCCCAATAAATCCCCTTCTGCAATTGCATGAGTCAGTCTCTTGGTGGTCTCTTCCTCTGACCTTTCGCCAGACCCTTACACTGAAATCTTGTGTTAGTAACTAGAAGTAGCTTGGAGGTGAAGGAAGAAATTCTGTGGAGACAGGAGGTTTCTTCTTGGGGCCTGAGAAACTGGGGAGTCTTTTCATGTTATGTGATTTCCCTTTCCCATAGGAATAATGAAATCTAAATTTCCTTTGCCATATGCCCATTGGAAAACATCTCGAAATTACATCCAGATCAATTTGACCTGAAGCCATACGTGTAACTTTATTATTTATTATTAATATTATTATTATTATTTTGATACCAGGGATTGAATGCAGCTATGTTTGTATCATTATTATTATTAATAATACTGAAAGACCCCAGCCCAGAAACCCCAGGCCCCATTGTGAAACCATCAGGGCGTGTTGCTAACCCACGGTAAACATGGAGAGGTCTATCTGTTAATCAGTTAAGGGTAGTCTATTGTGGAAGGACAGGACGGTTGAGGAAGAACAGAAAAACAGATCCCAAGGCATGCCTGAACAAACAGGAACTGATAATGATAAGCAGGAACAGAAAAACCAGAGTGTTAATATGTAACTGTCATGAGGTTTATCCAGGAACATAAAGTGAAAAACAACTTTGCGCTTTAGGTAATCTATATGTTGGGTTCAAAATAACCAATAAGAAACCTGTTACTTCCCGCACGCACGAAACCTGCCCCTTTATCCTATAAAAGACCTGTACCCCAAAGCCCGGTGTGCCAGTTCACCAAAGCTCCGGCTGAGGTTTCGCTGAGCACCCGCAGGCGCCTGTGTCTGAATAAACCTCCTGCTTTTGCAGCCAGTGTCTCGTGCGTCTTTCTTGGACAGGGAATCGGAAGGTCTTTCAATACTATTAATACTACTATTATTATTATTTGGTACCAAGGATTGAACACAGGAGTGTTTAGCCACTGAGTCATATACCAGCCCTTCTAATTTTTTTTTTTCTGTTTTGAGACAAGTCCTAAGGTAAGTTGCTTAGGACCTCACTAAGTTGCTGAGACTGGCTTTGAATTTGTGATCCTCCTGCCTCAGGCTCCTGAGCTGCTTAAATCACAGGCATGTACCCCCACACCCAGATTATCAATTATTCTTCCACTTCTAAATAGTAAAGTCTCAATCAAAACAATAAATAAAAATAAAATTCCTTTTTTGGAGTTGAAACAAAGCAGTAGACATTCAAATAAGGACCATTAGTCATTCATTAAAAAAATGAGTAGATATTTTGTATCAGTCCATAATTGATACATGTTCATTTAAGCAGAACCTGAAAAAATAAATAAGCCAGGAGAAAACTCATTGAGATGAGAAACATTATGAGTATTTTGGTATAAACTTCCATAGTTTTTTTTTTTTCTGAATTCACACACTAAAAGAAAATTGTCTTATCTACCCAATGGATGGGTAAAATACACAAATGTGAAAGTGAGACCTTTATATTTCTGAGAACTAGATTGGAAATAAAGATACGTGAAAGCCATGTTTGGGGAAATAGTTTAGAAAAATCAAAATATGTATGTGTCTGTCAGCTTCATGCTAGTAAAACAAATATTTGAGGCAACTATCTTACAAAGAGAAAAAAATGCTCATTTGACTGATAATTTGGAGCCTTTCAAATCTAAGATGGATTTGGCCTCTGATGAAGAGAATCACAGCAAGGGCAGGGGCACTTTTTTTATATAGAATTTATGACATTAATCTTCTTTGCCATTTTTGGATTTCTTCATTTCTTCCTATGGCTTCAAGTTACCACCTGGTATTGTTTTTTTTTCCTCTCTCTCTTTTTATTGATTTTATTATTATTTTTTAAATACACAACAACAGTGGAATGCATTACAATCCTTATTATACATATACAGCACAATTTTTGGTATTTCTATAAATAAAGTATGTTCACGTCAATTTATGCCATTATACATGTACTTTTTTGTATTACAATTCTTCATACACATATATACCACAATTTTTGTATCTCTATTTTTATATAAAGTATGTTGACACCCAATTCAAGTCTTCATATATGTACTTTGTATAATGATGACCATCACATTCTACCATCCTTGCTAATCCCCTGCCCCCTCCCTTTCCCTCCCACCCCTCTTCCCTATCTAGAACTAATTTAATCCTCCCATGCTCTCCCCCCTTACCCCACTATGAGTCACCCTCCTTATATTAGAGAAAACATTCAGCATTTGTTTTTTGCAGGGGCACATTTTGAGAGAGCAGTCACATCATGAAGCAGGTTGCACATAGGAAGCTGACAGCAGGGTCCCACAGTCCCCTTCAAGGATATGACCCCAATGACATAAGGACCTTCGATAAGACAACCCCTTTTAAAGGTCTACAGTATCTTCTAGTACTGTCACCTGGGGACCAAGCCTTTGCTTGGTCCCCAGTCATTCAAATCATAACAATGTGTGTCTCTGCAATAGCTGGCTGGAGGCAATTATAGAAGACAATTCATGTACAAAGTGTTTATTCAGAGGGAACCATGACCATTTTAAAGCAAGCAAAGATCGAAAGAGACAGGAACAAGTAAGATGCCTGCTGTTTTGGTCAGCTATTTCACCATTGCAACCAAAAGACCTGACAAGAACAATTTTAGAGGAGGAAAAGTTTATTTGGGGTCATGGATTCAGAGGTCTCAGTCCACAGATGGCCAACTCCATTGCTCTGAGCCCAAGGTGAAGCAAAACACTGTGGTGGAAGGGCATGGTTGGGGAAAACACCTCAGAACATGGCCAGCAGGAGCAGAGAGAGACTAAGCTTGGCTCTCCAGGAATAAAATATATACTTCAAAGGCACACCTGCAATGACCCACCTCTTCCAGCCATCCCCTACCTGCCTACCGTTATCACCCAATTTATCCATTCAAGTTAGATTAATACATTGATTGGAATAAGAATCTCATAACCCGATAATTTTATCTCTAAACTTTCTTGCACACATGAGCTTTTGGGGGTCATCTCATAGCTGAACAATAACACCTATATATGGCTATGCATAAAGTTTATTATATAATTGCCCTTTGCATTGGAGCAAATAGTGTTAGAGCAGGACTATGTACACCTGGAGAAAGGGGAATGTGCTATTTAATTTGAACAAAATTCTAAATCTTTAACAACCTATGTATTCATTGTGCTGTTCTCTACCAGGTGGGGGACGGGAAGGCAACTTTCCCTAATTCTGGTGAGCTTCTCATAGTCCTGGACAATGAAAATTACTGATTGGAGGTCAAAATTAAGAAGGTCATCACAGTCCGAAGGAAACAAATTTGTAGATATTATTGGTAATGGGGTGGGGGTGTTGGGAAAGCTAAGAACAGAAGCAAAGAACAAGCCATTTGGAGAAAAATCAGTAATATTTGCTATATTCCTCATAAGAAAGCCCTTTTTTATAATGCCAATCTTCATTATAGGTCAAAAAGAAAGTTCAAGGTTGTTTTTATGCTCCCATTCACTGGTCTTTGACATTGTTCATTCAAATTTGAATAATTTTTTAAAGTATGACTTGAAATTAATAAATTGAAAAAACTCTTTAAAAATGCATTATCTAAATTTTATCCTTCTCCCAGTTTATTGATGTAATGATTTATTGAAGGAATGACAATTTAGGTGGACAATTTATTTAGACAGGGTATGTTGTACCTTTTCAAACAAGTATCTTCTACCACTGCTTTAACTAATGAAAAGGTTTTTGTGAATTAGATATTCAGGGGATGGAGGCCTCAGATGACAGAGTATTTATAACACCATTTCCTACTTCCAATTTGAAAAACTGTCTGGTAAATATGGGTAGCAACACATCATCCTCATCTCTAATTACCTCACTTGCTGGTTGCCTTCCCAAACAGTGTAATAAACCTCAACTCGAGAAAAGAGATGATTTATTTAGTAAAAGAATTACAATTTTTAAAACACTGAAGTGCCCAGTTTCACATTCTGCTTCAATTATAGCGAAGGATCATTAAAGAATTAATACTGTGATCAGGGCCGGAAACGTCATTGTTTAGAAGCGAAAAATTTTTCATGGAGTGCTCTCATTTTACCTGGATCTCAAAATACTTACTGATTTATGATAAAACCTAACATACCAAGGGTGTACCAAGGGGTGGGTACCAAGGGTGAAAATAGCCTGAAAAGGCAGGAAGATTAGAAATTCATAGATGCAGACAAAAAGATTCACAAGACATATTTTAGAAGACTGTGTAGTTAAAAATCCATTGTTGAAAACGTTTTTCTTCCCAACTAATGACGTGTGATAACCGAAATGTTAAATTGCTATTATTATTCAGAATACTGATCACTTTGTTATTATGTAATAGATTCAGAGAGAATTGGTGGTTTCTCTTTGCTGGGAGTTGGCTAAAAGCAATGCTTATTTTTGTTGTTCTAATAAGCAGAGTGCGGGGGTGTGCTTCTGTTTCGGTGACAGGGTTGGCCAGTAACTCTCATTACAAACCTTGTGGTGGGCACTGTGGTTAATTTCTCAGAATTGCCTTCCTCACACATCCCATTAATACTGAAAGACATTCTTTATCAAGTGATTCTCATGACTCAGCCTCCTGAGTAACTGGAGCTACAGTTGCATGCTACAGCCCCTGATCAAAGAGCCACTCCAAATTAAGAGAATAATCTTTTTGCTTGGCAATAATATGTTGAAGGAGGCTATGTGACCAAATTGCCATAGATGAGATAGAAAATAAAGTCTGATGAAGTGTCCTGGAAGAATTCTGGCTCCCTACCAAGAGACAGTTTCAAAAAGCCACCTTTGCTCAAGGAGGGAATTCTGTGGGATCATCTGCTATCAAACACCATGCTCTACTCTGGAGAGAATCAGTAACAAATGTTCATCTTCAGATAACATTTTAGACTTCAAAGAAGAGAAAACAAACTGTAGCATCTC
Source organism: Callospermophilus lateralis (assembly GCF_048772815.1). Lineage (NCBI taxonomy): Eukaryota > Metazoa > Chordata > Mammalia > Rodentia > Sciuridae > Callospermophilus > Callospermophilus lateralis. Next base: position 6,796,558 of record NW_027514380.1, on the reverse strand, counting down.
TTACAAACTGAGTTACTAAATGAACTTACTCTAACATACTGTATATTAGGAGTTAAGCTGGATGAGTGACTTTTGGGAGAAGGTCCCCTTATTAATATAGCCGATTCGAATTGAGATTCCTGTTTCTTGCAGCTGAAATCTTTCTTACTCAAGAGTCACAAAAATAACAATGCCCAAATCACATAAAATTCAAAACAAGCAAGCCAATGAAATCCCTGAGTGTATTTTTAATGGAAGGATACATGAATGTCAAGGTGCTGATTAACTCCAGGGAGGTTAAGATAAAAATGCAGTTTGCTGTGTCTGGCAGATAGACGTGGTCCAGGGTGTCAACTTCACCTGTAATGTGTTTGTATTTCTCCCTTATTTTTTGTTGAAGAATTAAAATCTTTTAAATGTGGGTGATGGATATAATACTGAGAATTTATATCTGTGCTTTCCAGTTTTGTAGTCAAGAGCCACATGTGACCATGAAGTACATAAAATATGTACTCCCTGGGATGAGCAATATTTGTAAATGCACATTGGATTCCAGGGGTTTACTACAAAAAATATCAATGAATGTAAAATATTTCTATCATTTCATGCTGGTGACATGTCACCACCATAATATCTATAGTATTTTGGACACAATAAAATATTTTATTAAAAGTAATTTTACTTTTACTCATTTAAATGTGACTATTAGAACATTTGAAATTACACAGGAGCTCACAAAATATTTCCCCTAGACATGATAGAAATAGGTTTTTGCTTTATTTGAAAAACTTGAAAATTAAAACACAATAAAATTAAATGCCTGTTTTACAGTTTTCTTCCTTTTAAAAGCAATTTTATGGTAAAGGTTAATAAAGAAAAATTCTAGCAATATGTACGAAATTATTGAATAGTATCCATCTTTATTTCCCCAAGGGGTAGACTAGCTAATATTCTAGAGATTTGAGATGATACATAACAAATTTCCCAACTATTTCTTCAAAGAGACAGAAGGAAGCAGAAATAGTGGCTCTAAGATACTATCTTCTTTCCATGTTCTTATAATAAAAAGCTGCTCATTAACTGGGTATTTAATTACTTTCATTAAAAAATCTCCTTGGCTTCCCTTGACCTTCTTGATGCTCATTATCAACTGTTTTGAAGCCTGAAACCTAAGAGCATTAACTTAGGGGCCAAATCATCCATGGGATAGATAGTTTATAATTCCAGGAAATTACAATGGTTACAATAAGGTGGATAAAGCTATCTTTCTGTAATAACTCTTAAAATCATGTTTATATTAATTATTATGATTGTCAGAATCATACAACAAAACATTTTACTCATTGTGCCCGGATCTTTCAAATCCCAACTAAAAATATTTAATTTAATTTATACTAAGTTAATAAAATACTCTTTCTCAATTTTAAAAAAAATAGTAAAATATGTCCATAAGCCCATCAACCAGTGATATATTAATTAATGTTTTATATTGTTTTTTCAAGTATACATGCATCTATGTTACTTTTAACATATTATTATAACTTGTGGGTTTTTACAAACTCTTCATTAAAATTAGTATAAAATGTGTTTAATCCATTATATATGATTATAGAAGATGGGTATACCATAATTTATTTCAATATACTCTTGAAGTCTTTTATTTTGATGGATGTAAAATTGGACTAAAAAGTGTACATGATTCACGTATAGTCACAGAAAAATATCTAAAAGTGAGACTCTTTTATTTCAATAATTTCAAAAGAAACCTAATATCCCTTTCTTTCTACTATGAGAGACTTTAATTAGATTTGACCCTATTTTTGTCACATGAGTAGCAATTTAGATCTACTTGATAGTTCAGCAAATACACAAAAAACATACAGAACAGTTGTGCATATCTACATAGATGAACCTATGCAGTGATATCAATGAAATTATTGAATACCTATCTTCTGATACTAAAAGATCCTAAGAACTCACTGCAATTTAGCAATACTTTATCAATTGAACTGTAGAAGCATAAAATATTAATATAGGATGTGATGAGGAGATAATTTCCTTTTCAACTGCTCATTTGTGGTTTCAAAGGGATATTTATAGAGTATTTATTGTACTATTTTGGAATATTTCACTATTCAAATTCACGTTTATACTGTGGGTATGCATACATGTGAACGCACACAGGTGATTTTGTAATGTGGTCAATCATAGAGACTGCAATGTGGAGCGCTAGGGAAAAGCATATTTTCTGGATCCATATCCAGGTTTTACCACATTTAAGACTTAAACTAAATCTTAGACTCACAGAGGGGAAAAGCAGAATAATTCCAAAATGTGAATCCATCAAATGGATTAATGAGGTCAGAGTCTTTATGATTCAATCACTTCCCCAAATCCCCACTTGTGAACATTGCTGTGCTGGGGATAAAGTCTTAAACACCTGAGCCTTTTGAGTACATCCCAGATCCAAAATATAATACCATTTTTCCCCAATATATACTTCAGTGTTAACTATACATTTACTACCACAACATGCATAATGGATAGCTTTAATTGACAAAACATTTCCTACCAAATGGAATTTGTGGTCTTCATGAAGACAAAGAAAAAGAATCAGGCGATTACCATACAGAAAACGAAGTGATATAAATAGGAACCAATGTAGTATATGTGAGAACATATGGAATTAACAAGACACTCATCTTTTGGAAATGAGTAAAACACACAAAGGAAACCCATCTAAGACAATCATTGAATGCCAAGTGTTAACAACCCAGTTAGTGGAGGGCAGGAAGTAAGATTCACTGACAGGCATGGCGGCACATGCTCATAATCCCAGAAGTTTACAAGGCTGAGGCAAGAGGATCACAAGTTCAAGGTCATCTTTAGCAATTCAGTGAAATGCTAAGCAGCTCAGTAATACCTTGTCTCTAAATTAAAAAAAGAAAAGTGTCTAGGGATGTGGTTCAGTGGTTAAACACCCCTGGGTTCAATCCCTGGCATAACAAATAAAATTCACTGTAAAAGAATTTAAGAATGTGAGGGTTGACAAGAAAGGAAGTATAATGTTTTTTTTGGGGGGGCGGGGGGGAACTAGAGGGTGTTGGATAATAAGGGTCCTGGAATTCAAGGAAGAGAGGTTGAAATCTCAGAGAGGCAGAAAAAGATGAACGCAGATCAGAGGAGTTGTTGTAGACATTATAAATTACATGAACAGGCTTTCCTCAATCCCGTGCTATGTAATGTGAAGGGTTCAGAAGGTAGGAGAAATATCCCTGTGTTGAATACTGTCCTCAATAAGACATGGAAAATACTGTAAAATGATGAATGAGAAATGTGATTAAAGGGGCAAGCTGCAATTCCAGTGAAATTCAAATAAAAATGTGAATGAACTGAGCAACAGGCAACAGAATATGAAGTGAAGAAATTTAAAAAATAATAAATGCAGTAGAATCGCCCAAGGGGACTGCCTGATTAGATGCTTCCTGCTCCTTTAAGTCATGGTTGATACTTGAATTTTTGAGTTAAACAGTTTGGCCAATTAACTAGGAATATGGTGGTGTTAAGAGTGCAGATGGGGTGAAGGTGTTGAGTCCCAGACCCCCTGGCTTTCCAGCTGACTGGTGGATGACATAAAGTTGTGCTTTTATCCAGTAGTTAATGAGGAGAATGTAGAAGTGTATAAGCAAGTCTCTATCCAAGAAAACCTCAGGAAGTATTTATAATGTGTGTCACAGCTACAAATGAACAGAGATTTTTAGAAAATGTATAATGCATTTGAGTTAGGAATAATTTAGCTTTATCACCCTGCATGATCTATTTTTATAACTATCAAAGCATTATATCAGAGGCCAACAAAGCACAGTATATAATGATCACCTAGAAAATCAGAAAAGCACATAAACACACAAACAGTGATGCCTGGTATAGGCTACGGGATAGCAGATGTTCAATCAAAATTGTTAATGTACTTTTCAGTGGGTCTCACATCCTTTAAAAGCAGGTAATTAGAATTATACACAGATACTTTGAAACCATGAATAATTCATGCCCTTCACATCAATAAAATAATTATTGAATATTTTTGTTCTCCACTTTCTATTTCAATAAAATTGCTCATGTTATGGCACTGTCATAGGACTGAACTTTCTAAATATTTCAAATTAAAATGATCCCTAGAGGATGGAAAAAGTTCAGTGGACTGAAAATCTTCTAGAAGCCCTGTTTTGTTGTTTTTTTTAAAAATAAAAGCATAGCAGGCTTAAATACTTTTAAAATATCTTATACCAATACTTATATCATATGTAATCCATTGTCAAACCGAAACAGATATTTTCAGCATTTACTACATATTTTTATGTAAAGAATCCTAAAAGATAATATAATATGAAGTCATATATATGCATACTTTAAAGTTTCCAGACTACATTTTTGAATAAAACACAGTAATTTTAAAGGAAATGATTGTTTTTTGCTGAATTAAAAAAATTGAGATTAGATAATGTAATTTTAGCAGGTTAAATTCAATAAATCCATCAATAATTGTAAAATAAAAAACTTACAGACTTTGGAACTGTTACCAAAAAGTTGACATACCTGATAGATGCACTCTGAGTTTAGAAATGAAATGCTTTTTTCCTTGAATAAGTCAAGAGAATATGCCAAAAATAAATCTCAAAGAATTTATACAATTATTGACTTTAAAATGGTGCAACAGTTATATGGCAAAAATTTGACATTTCCTATATGTTTATGATAATGGCATATAATATCCTCAATTTTCAGGAGTTTATGTAATCTATTAAAAGTGAAGCTTTATTCATACAAGACAATAAAGAACACATTATATCCCAGAATTAAATTCTGACTTTGTTGAAAATATTTATATTTGTATTTTTAATGATTGAATGAGAGAAAACAACACAAAACAAAGAAAATTATTTTAACTTTTTTGGTTAGATTTTCTCCCCCTTCTTTTGCTCTGTCTCATTTACTGAACTACTTTCTCTCTCTCTCTCTCTCTCTCTCTCTCTCTCTATATATATATATATATATATATATATATATATATATATATATATATACACACACACATGCATAGAGAGTGTGTGTATTTTATACACATAAGCACATATAGTCTTTCTCAAACATGTATTTGTATGCATGTGTGAGTGTGTAACTCATAGAGGAGTTGTAAAGGATATATAGTCTTTGGGAAAACTAATCATCAAATGTCTAAATATACTAATATATAATTTATAATATTGAAAAACTGACTGTGAAGAAATACAGAGCACTTTTGGAAAACCACAGAGTAAATGAATCCAGGGACAGCAATGTCAAGTGATCACAGCCAAGTAGGTAGGTCTATGAGGTCTTTAATGAGCAAGGTGAGTATCGTGGCTCATTTCAGATTCATGTTTGTGTACTATTTCAAGCAGTGCACAGATTCAGCATTTGGGAATTCTTCAAACTTCTTAAAAGTAAAATTGACTTTAATAGGACCATTAATAATATGGAATATCACTGCTCAAGTATATAGCTCTTCATGCATTTTCAGTTTCAGCAGGAAGCAAAGAAGCCTGAATTTGTGAGGCCAAAGGAATATACATAACAGCTAAATATTATTCTGTTTACAGAATGCTACATTTCTCCTATGATTTATATAATGTTTTTACTGTTAATTCTCTAACCACATGAAATAAGCCCTACTTGGGTTATATTTGTTAGAGATTTCAGGGAAACCAATGATTTGCATTTGAACTTCTTACTGATATTAATTCACTAACCTGGATTACCTATCCTCATAATTTCATTTCAGTTTTCTTTCACATATCCATTAATATTGCAGTCAAAATTTTCTCTCTCTCACCAATAGGTTAATTTTCTCAGGGGGGATCCTCTAGGTGAAGGTCAGCTGAGTTCTGTTTATCCTCTTCTAGTATTGCATGCATATTGTGCATCTCTGGTCAGTCAGAGATAGATTTTTTCTTTTTCTTCCATTTGATAGTGGTATTTTTTTCAATTGAAACCTACAGGAAAAATATATTTTTTCCATTTCATTTTGACTGCACTTAAGTTACTGGTAATGCCTGCTTTTTTTTTTTTGCTATAATCCCTAGATAAGAAACTTTCTAAGACTTGCTATGTGGGGGCAATAACAGAGGAAAAGTGAATGAGCATTTGGAGGACCCATGATTAATAAGGGGTTTACATAAAATGACTCAAGGCCAGGGACTGAGTGTGAAATGAGAGTCAAGCATTTAGAGATATTTTGGCCAATGGCTATCATAACTCAGAATTATAGCACTCAGTGAATCCAAGTGATCACAGCATGGAATAGTAGATTTTAATTTTCAAAAATGACTACAAAACAAAACACACTTCTCCATAATCTTGCCATGTCCATCACATCTATGTCCCTTCCTCTGGAACCTAGGTTTACTTTTGTTACTGCTTTGACTAATCAAATATTGTGAAAATAAATAATATGTCACACCTTAGCTAGGTGGTGAGTTGACACCTGTTGTCTTTCTCCCTGATAGGCTCATGTGCTCACATGAGTTCCCAGCCAACCACCAGCATAACTTGCTACACATATCACTGAACAAAACTTCAGATAATTCCAACCTGTAGACATGAAATGATCCACCCCATCCTTGAGTCTTCCACCTGAGTTCGAAGAGAGGAAAAGGATCAGAACAAAATTGTTGGGAGTTGCCCAGGCTCCAAAGACTAACTTCCCCATCTCCCGAGAAGAGTTGTCCAATGGTGCGCCCTGCTGGCTCACATGATCCTTACCCACCAATCAGACTAGCCCTGCTGGCTCACATGATCCTTACCCACCAATCAGAAAGCACCCCATGCCAACTGTCAAACCATTCAACCATTAAACTGTCATAACTGTCAATCCACCCCTGGCTCTATAAATATGCAGGGCTGTTCCTCAATAAATGGGCATTTTCTCTGATGATGAGCCTTGTTCGGTCTTTCAAAAATGGTCTATATTGTACCATACTGGAACTCCAGATTCACAGAATCTCAATCCAGGAATGTATTAAGTAGATGATCTGTGCCACTAAATTTTGGGGTAATTTGCTATGTAGAAACAGGATATTAGGAAATCAGACAAAAAGAAAAAAGGAGGATGAAAGACTTTTCTGTCTCTTTATGGAAGGTGTTATAAATATCTTATGAATTCAGGTCAGTATATCTTGATATGTTTCAATGTGCATGAAGTTATCTTGAGCAGAACTGAACTACTATGATAACTGTGGACCAGAAGGTATTTGAAATGCTAGTTTGGAGCACACATGTCCCAGTTAGTTCTTTTGAAATCTATAGTAAATATCAACCAGAGTTTTCATAGGGAAAACAAATATGCTTCTGGGAATCCATACCAATACAAATTAATAAATAAATAATAAGAAAAGACAGATGTTCCATTTAGGAGAACTACATGCAATTTACATAAATACTGAGTCTTTAAAGAACTGAAGCTTAACTCTCCACCCTTACGCATGAATGACACACAGTCATCTCCGTCTCAGTAAAGAGAAGGGGAGGAAAAGAATAACTTTACAGTCAAAAAATAGCGGGGTGGTCAATGTCAACATATCAACAGTAAGCTCTCTTGATTAATAGGGTAAAAATGCACTTCATCTCTCTGGTTTTCCTCCCCCAAAACCCAATGCAATTATGAGAAATCCATCAGACAATATACTCACAAAATACCTAACCAGTAAACTCAAAATTATGTCTATCATTATGAACAAAAAAACAGAAAAAAATTGTCACGGTATGGTACAGCCCTAGCAGACATGAGGACCAAAGATAAGGTGAAATAAGAAAGTATTAATAAGTCATGGGCTTAAATTAGTAGCATATCAGTACAGTACATTAGCTATGACAAATGTAGCATTCCAATGCATGATGTTGTGTTAGTCACTTTTCCATTACCATAATGAAATATCTGAGGCAATTAGCTTATAAAGAGAAAAGGGCTGTTTGGGTTCAGGGCTTTGGAGCTTTCAGTTCAAGATTGAGTGCCCCCTATCTTTGATCCTCTGGATAGCAACAAGGGCAGGTGACTTGGCAGAACCACATGCTGCTGCCTCATGAATACTCACCTTATGGAATAAGAAGCAGAAGAGAGGAAGAGGAAGAGATCCAGGTCCCAGAGTCCCCTTCAAAGTTCAATCCCCATATGACCTGAGGGTCACCGCTAGGCTCCATCTTCTCAAGGTTTCACCATTTCCCTGAGACCAAGCCTGTAACACATGACCTTTACAGGGCATTATTCAAACCATAGCAGATGCTAACAGGGGAAACTGAGAGCAGGACATTTGGGAACTCCATATTATCTTGATAACTTTTAAATACAAAACTTTAAAAATAAATTTTAAGGAATTATTTGCTATTGAAATTAGCTATCTCAATAGCAAATCCATTCAACTATTGTTTATTAAATTGTGATGAGGCCTGTAAATAGCAATTAGCTCTTGTGTCCTCACCATCCCTATGACTTCAGCCTGGGAGGAGGTGAGAACTAGGTAGTATATTTTGGTTCTGAGCAACTAGAGTTTTGAGACAGGGACTGTTGTGGAGTGTGATAAGGAAATGAAAGCACAAAATAAGCATGGACTATATAACTCACACTCTACACTTGTAGCTTTACATTGTTATTTGGTAAACAGACTCTAACAAAATAAGCACAAAAATAAATTTTCTAATATTGTTAGTTAGAAAAATCACTGTGGGACTACATTACGGAACACATTTACCTCATTAGCAAACATGCCCCCAAGAATGTGTTGAGTGAGTTTAATTTGAAGGGATAGTCAAAATTAACTTGAGGAGCCTTGGGATAGATTACATCATAGGATACAGGAGATACAGCTTGTGCAAAGGGACTGGAGCAAGAAGCAACATAAAAGGAAATGCAAATAGCAGTGGTAGAGAAACAGAAGATGAAGGGATCACCTGGAGCAAATGCTTCTTGGTGGACCTCTGGCACCAGGCAGGCTCAGTGAGTCTTGAAGAGCCTCTGTCTCATCAGTAGGTAAGTATTCTGAACTTTCAGCTACCAAGTGACTGATCCCAGGCTTCAGGCTGGATTTGGTACCAAAGTCAGAGTGTTTTCTAAGGTACCATGTTGACTCCCTACTGAGTCTTGAATGAGGGTATCTTTGTTCTTCTAATAAACCATGTGAGGGGATATAAGTCCTCATATTAAGGTTTGGGAGGTAAAAAAAAAGTGCCTTTTCATAAAACAGGAAACAATGGTCAGGGCTGGTTGTCTTGCTATTTGCCCATCTGTTGAATGAAAGAGACCCTCTCTGGGTTTTTAAGGCTGAGAAGCGACATTTGCATGAATTCAGACTTTTTCAAGCAGAGCCTGACAGATGCAAACTGGGTTTGTGTGATTGTCGGGAGCTCCGTGAGGAGGGGCACTGATGGGAATGAACTGCAGAGAATAATCAGAGCAGAAGGAGGGTTAGTAAAGGGCTGAACAAGCTCAGCAAAGCTCAAGTCATTGCCTCTGAGAGTTGAAACCTCTACAGAAAGGAGTTTCGCATATTGATTTCCCCATTCCTCTGCTTAGTGGCCTGGATTGCTAATTACGGATTGGTGTCCTAGTCTCCGGGGAGACATATGCTAACAATTCAAAGAGCAAATTTCCCTTAGCCTGTTCAGTGCGCATGCGCGCGCACACATACACAGGTTGTCAGATCTTAAAATACTTTTTACTGTTTTATTTCTACTTTATTGGACTTTTATTTTTATTAATTCATTTCTAAAATTCTATAATGAAATTTTTATCAGAGTCCCTACCTTCTGGGTAACCACTATACTAAAATTGGTATTTATTATTCTCAGGCATGCATACACATATTACCAGTGTTTTGGATGCTTTTAACTTTATATATGACTGCACAACACATTCTATTCCTTTTCTTTATGCATGGCAATATATTGGATATTTATCCATGTGGATATGTTTTATTCATATGTATTGTTTAACAGCATTTGTATTTTATGTCCCCAACAACTCAATTATAAATTTTACCATTGGTGTATATAGAAATTTCACATCTTTTATCTCTATTAATGATTTCTTTTTGAACTTCAGTGTTTATGATAATAGGATTGCCTCAGCAGCTATATTTATTTAATGTTTGCAAGGATATTTTTTTTTTCAGCCCTTTATTTTAATACTCTTGTGTAACATTCAATACTGTGTCTCTTAGAAGCACAAAGCAGTTGGGGTTTTAACAAAATCCAATCAGATAATTCTTTGCTCTAATTAGTGATACTATTCTAATATACTATAAGTGGTCCTATTCTACTTTGTATTTGTGCTTAAAACACACACGAGAAATCCCTATTTGTCATGTATTGTCTTCACAGTTGTGTTTTTTTTTTCTTTTACCTTCTGTTAGTTAAAAATTGTCAATGTCTTCATCATTTGGGTCTGTATTTTTAAATGGAAAGTTTGAAAATTCTGTCCCTTAGTGAATAACTGACTTGGAGTAATACACTAAATTATTAATCTTTCCAAGAAACTTTAACCATTTAGATTTTTTGACCTTGGCTAAAACAAGATAAACATTTTAATGTATTTTTGGCACAGTGAAATTTCTAGCATGTTCTTGTTTGTGGGATTTTACCTGTTTTTAACCATAGAAAGTGTTAGTCCATTAAGCTCTCCTCAGTTTTTTCCTACCTACTTTCCTTTATACTGGATTTGCTTTTCCTTTTATTCAAGCACATCCTTGCACTTGAAATATTAGTTATCTTCTTGAAGATTTCAGAACGGATCTTTTCCACTTAATTCTGAAAAGTGCATTTAACTATCAAGATGAAAGGCAAAATATTCTATGAATCTGTATCTTAGTTTTCACAGCCACCTAGGATATTACCCTACCATCTACTGGAACCTACTATTGGTGCTGAGAAGTCTGCAGTCACTGTACCTCACTTCATCCAGTAGATACATTATGTTTACTGTACACTTTAAGGTTTTCCTCTAATCTGTGGTTCCACTAATATCTGTGCAGGCTAGGATTTCTTTGAATTTATCCTACATGGAATCTGGTTAAACTTTTGTTTTTTTCTTCTTCTTTGGTACCAGGGATAAAACCCAGGGACTCTTAACCACTGAGCCACATCCCCAGCTCTTTTTTTTTAGTATTTTTATTTTATTTTATTTTTTAATTTTGAGAAAGGGACTCACTAAGTTGCTCAGGGCCTCACTAAGTTGCTAAGGTTGGCTTTGAACTTGTGATCCTCCTGCCTCAGTCTTCCCAGGCACCAGGGATTACAGGTATATGCCACTGCACCCATCACTGTGAAACTCTGGCTAAAATCCAATGCCTTCCCTCAATTATGGAAACACAAGCTAAAATTCCCCTTTCAATGTTGCTGCTTTCATTTTCTCTCTCAGAAACACCTGCCAAATAGATTTGTAAATTTCAACATGTGTATGTGTGTATGTATGTGTGTTTGTGTGTGCATGTGTGTGTATGTGTGAGTGGAGGTTTAGTTCTGAATGAATTCTTTATTACCCTTTTTAAAATCATTCATTTTCTCATTATATGTTCAATTGAGCACTATTCATCGTACACACATAACCAAGTGTATGTATATCTATATATATTATACAGAGACACACATTAACAATTCCTAAGATTTCTAATTGGTTATTTTCCTTTCCCTTCATCTGTCCCTTCCTGTTTCATTTCTTCCTTTTGTTTTAATTACAAACTCAATTTCTTTAACAGACAGGGTCTGTCCATCGATCAATTTGAGCAAATGTTATTCATCTTTTTTTTTCTCAGTCTCTGAGTACTGAGCTTCTGATGGGGTTTAAAAATACTGTTCCCCAAATTAACAATCCTCTGTATTCATAGCGTATTTCACATGAAAGTAGAAGGTCTTCCACTAATAGACTCATTTATTTGATAGATTATTCTTATTTTCATCTACTTATTTTTAGAGCCATCTATGCCTAATTAGATTCAGGGTTTACAGATACTAGCTATGGCATAGGTGACAGAACTGTATCTTTAATGTACTTGTTTTTTTTCCACCAAAATCTCTTCTTCATAACTACAGAACCATGGGTAAGTCACCTCCTATCTCTCAGCCGTGGTTTTCTTGTGAATATGATAGAAATAGGAATATTTTCCTTGCAAGATTCTTATGAGAACAAAAGCTGATTTTTTTTGGAATTTTTTTAAATTGTTAATAGACATTTATTTATTTTTTATGTGGTGCTGAGGATCAAAACCAGTGCCTCACACATGCTAGGCAAGCGCTCTACCACTGAGCCACAACCCCAGCCCAAAAGCTGACTTTCCAGATGTACCTAAACAAGCACATGCAAAGCTGGTTCCTTTACTTTCACTTTTTTATCATCCTCAATTTACTTAGGAACTATATCCAAGGCCAAGGAGAAAAACATATAGAAGTCAGGTCACTGACCTAATTCATCCCTACTTCATCATATTTCACTGAGCACTTGATATTGCTGCCAAATTCTATTGTTTCTGTGATTCTCCAGTTTTCCTCCAAAAAGGACACTGAAATCTTTGTATATGATACACATAAGCAGCCATATGGGTGGGAAGATGAGAGGAAAGGAAGGATATAGTCAGCCTTCCAGCAACACTTAGTAAAACAACAATAACAACAACAACATCATTTTGATATACCGTTTAAATATCCTACTGAGATTTGAAGCACGTGAGATAGATGCCACATTCATCCAATAATTCACTTAGCAAATAGATTTTGAGCACCTTTTGCATGCCAGGTATTTCTCTAGATGCTGGAATTATAGACACAAACAAAACCATTTGTTATCATAAATATAAAAGACACTTTTTCACCTCCTAATTGTCATCTAGTACGCTCTTGCAGAAGGAATTCCCCAGGGCTTTTGTTGAAACAAGCACAATGTTAAACAGTAGTTTGTTCTTGCTAAATAATACACCACGTTTCCGCAACATCCGTAAGAGCATATGGTCTGTCTAAAGGCAAACTTTATCTCCTTGCAGTCTTGCTGGCCATATCACATGTTAAATAGGACATTGCATCTTTGGGACTATATTTAGTCATATTTTAAGACAAACTAGGGCGCTCTCAGGATAGTAAGTGTTCTGATATTGGCGGAATATAAAGAATATTTCATGGCACCTGCTAAATTTATTCTGGATGAAAGTGGACTGAGATTTTATAGGAAACTGGTTTACAAAATCCTGAAGACACAGTAAAGTAGGGATTAGAAATAATCTGTGAGCTTCTGGAGAACATGATTAAAATTAATATATACCACTATTGATAGCTTCAGGATAAAATGGAAAACATTGCCTTAGCAAAGTGACTGTTCAAGGGTTAACCCTAGACCAGAAGCAACAGCATCGACTGGGGACTAGTTAAAAATGTAAATTCTCAATTTAGTGAATCAAAGTCTCTGGGGGCAGGGCCCATCAAGCTTTGGTCTAAGAAGCCCCCCCAGGATATTGCAATATGTGTTAACCTCTAAGATTCTCTGCCTTAGCATGCAAGAACTTCTTCACCCTCCAGGCTGATCTCCTACTTTAGAACATGTAATTGTGCTCAGTCTCACCAGACTGCACAATTTTTCAAAATACCAGGCCTTTATATATGCTGTTTATAACACTATTTGAATCTTAATTCTTAATCTTTCTTCTCTGTAAGACTCTTACTGTATCTTTAACATGCATTTTCCTTGTTCCTTTTGGATCCTCACACTTAGTTGTCTTCTCTGAGCTCCTGGTGTGTGTTCACTTAACACCATTAGATTTTCTACTCTGCCCTTTTAGACCAGCAACAGATAAATGATATCCTTTAGATATCTGGTCATTACACATTCCAGATACCACATGCTTTAAATGTACCTTTGGAGACACTCATAAAATAAATGTTTAAGTTAGAGTTTATATGTCTTCATGATTTTGGGAAATGTACATGAGCACTAAATTTAGTGGATGTTCATGGAGAAAGGAAAACTATATTTTGGAAGGCTAAATGACCAGGAATCCTTCCAAAGAATCCACAGCCTTCTTTCTTGAGACCTCAGGCTAAGACAAAAACAAAGAAAAGAATTAAGAAAAAGTTCCCTAAGAAATATGAACCCATTATACTTTAATGGTTTGCCTTTAAACCATATTACAAGGTCAAGTATACAATGAGGACAATGATACACAATATTAAGAAAATGTTGAAAATGAATAAGGTATTCACTCTTCTGGAGTCTTAAAAGTGGGGAAAGAATATATATATATATATATATATATATATATATATATATATATATATATATATATATAATCAGCACATTATCTGAGCCATAAATTTGCTAGATAAATTGCATAGAGTATAATGTTGTAGAAATCTACTGTATTTTACACTTTTTTTTTTATGTTGCTGGGAATTGAACCCATGGTCTTGTGCGTGCGAGGCAAGCACTCTAGCAGCTGAGTTATATCTCCAGCCCCCTCCACTCTATTCTAATAGGTAATAATGATAGCTAGTATTTATTCACTAGTCCCTTAATTTTGGTTCTTCTGTAGTCAGACACTAAGGCAACCAAGCAAGATCAAGTAGTTTCTTTGGAAAATGCTCTCAGATAACACAGGTGGGAGAGAATAAAAATGAGACAGGAGAGGACAGGAAATTATCATAGGGTGCATCAATGGGGTGGTACCTGCTGTCACAACTGAGGTTCAGGCCTGTTTTAATCAGCTCTTTTGATGCAGTGACTAAAGGACCTGACTAAAACAATTGTAAAGGAGGAAAAGTTTATTTGGAAGTTTAAGGTTTCAGAGGTCTCTATCCATAGATAGCAGGCTCCAATCCTCAGGGCTCCAGGTGAGGAAGAACATCATGGCAGAGGAGTGTGTCAGAGGCAAACAGCTCACATGGTGATCAGGAAACAGAGAAGGAGAGAGAGACTCCATGTTCCAGATACAAAAAATATATCCCATAGCCACACCCAATGAACCACTTTCTCTGGACACACCGTCTCCAGTCATCACTCGGTTAATCCTATCAAGAACTGGTTTGCTGATTAGGTTAAGGCTATAACCCAATCATTTCTCCTCCAAAACTTCTTGCACTGTCTCACAGGTGAGCTTTTGGGTGATACCCGACATTAAAACCATAACAAGGCCCATTGAGATGGAAAAAGTGAAATTGTGTATTTAAACACTAATTGCTATCAAGTCATTAATTGAAAACTGCTTTCCAGACTAGTCAATCTCTTGAAGACAGAAAAAGATTTTAGAATTGAATCCTGCATAGGAGACATTCAGGAACCACAAGGACCACCTGTATATGGATGTGACATAGCACCTTCTTCAAACATGAGTTATAAGAAGCATGTGCATATATTTTACAAACATCATATAATCTATCTTTCTCAATAGCCCCATATATTAAGCATTATCATTATAGAATTATTAGTTCTACTTAACAGGTGCGGAAATTGAAGCAAAAGGAATTTTAATAATTGCCCAAGGCAACATACTGACTTCAGGGTTCATGTTTTCAAAAGTCACCTTGCTATCAACTAAAATCAATAAAAGTGCTCAAATCGTGAATCTTCCTAATGCTATCTAAATGTATCTGTTTCCAATCACATGCATTTTTCTCCCAGAGTCCTCACCTTAACTGCAAATGTCAGTTATTCATGGTCTTCAAGTGCTTCCTTGGAAATCAGTCCTAATGCTCCCAGACATGCCCTTCTGTAGATAAAAGACTTCTTATTTTTAGTATGTTTTCCTATTTTAAAAAATAATTGCATTATTTACATTAGCTTACACATATCAAACATTCAATTATTATTTATACCTTTTTATTTTTTCTCCTATGCACCACCCAGGGTGGAACCCATTTGCTTTGAGGTGAAATTGATAGTCATTCTTTGTTATTTCTCAGTGACTAGACTTTGAGCAGAAAGCATTAATGTAGTATACTAAGACAATCGAGGAAAGAAATGAAGGGAAAACCAAACATGAAAGATTGCAGCAAAACCAAACCAAAACAAAAACAACAAAATAGCCACAAACAATACTTTCTAGATTTTGTTTATTTAAAGACAATTATAAATATTTTTCAAACTATTTTCTCTCCCAGAGTTTTTTATCCTTCCTTTTACCATAAGATATTCCACTAGGGAAATGCATTAAAAGGTCCAATAGTTTATCAAACTAACAAATCAATATTCCCAATGAATTGATTCAGTTAGTGACCAGGCAAATCAATGAAATGGCCAAAGGTTTGAAACAATCACAGATGATACAGTGATCATTCTTTGTGACTGAATGTCTTCACCAAAATATTCTGAGACATAGCCCAGGGAACAGTGATACCATGTAGCCTTTTCCATGAATATGGCTTTCAATGCCACTGGCATAATATTATCAGGACACCTGCTCCATGTGAATTCACTGTCTCACATTCACAATCCAGAGAGAATGATAAATTCTTAAATCTAAAATAATGCACTTTTCAATGAAACCTGAATTTAGTACAGTTATCTCAAATTTTCATTTCAAATTTGTTTTTGTTTAACTACTCATTGCCCAAATAAATCCATGCTCTGGTTAGCCTGAACTTTAAAAAAAATAAAAACATTCTACTATATATATTAACCAATTTTTTTTGGCTTTAATCTGTATTTTCCACATATACCATTACCATGACACTGACAGACAACTCTCTAATCAATAATCAATTTAGTAGAAATGTATTAGTTAAACAATCAGGGCATGCATTTCAAATTTCCAAAATTACTCAAATTCAAAATTGAGTTATAGAGAAATCAACTAATGTAATCTACCACATCAACAGACTTAAACACAAACAAAATTTACATGTTATTATGAATAGATGCAAATTTTTTTGACAAAATCTAACAATTTTTCAAGAAAAAAAGTCTCAGTAAATTAGGGAACTTCTTAAACTCTATAAAAGAATCTACAAAATCTATACAGTTAACATCTTACTCAATGGTGAGAAATTCAAAAGTGACACACAGATCAAGACTAAGGCAAGGATGTTCCCTCTTTTCAAAGTTGTCCTGGAAGTCCTAGCTAATGCAATAAGAAAATAAGGAAATAAAAGATGTATAAACTGGGAATGAAGAAATACAACAGTCTTTGTTCACAGATGATATAATCTCTATGTACAAAAACCAAAAGAATTCACAAAAATATTCCTGTACGTAATAAACAATTATAGACAGGTTGCAGAATATAAAATTAATACACAAAAATAATTTTCTTTCTGGCAATGAACAAGTATAAATAAAAATTAATTATATCATACCACTGACATTAGCACCATAACAATGAAATAGATATAAATATAATAAAATATGTACAGGATTTGGGTTGAGAATGGTGGTGAGCACCAATAATCTCAGCTACTTGGAAGGGTGAGACAGGAGGATTGACAATTCAAGACCAAACCGGGCTATTTAGCAAGACTCTATTTCAAAATAAAAGCTTAACAAAGAACTGGGGAAGCAGTTTAGTTGACTTGCCTAGCATGACCAAGAGGTTCTGGATGTCTTCTCCGTATAAAAAAATAAAAGCAAAGAAAAATACATATGAGGAAAACTAAAAAACTCTGATGAAAGAAACCAAAAACAAATTAAATAAGTGGACTGATAAAGATAGGTATTCCTATCTTTATCTGGTTCATTGATGGGAATTCTTCTTAGTTAATGTGTTCAATGCAATTCCAATCAAATTTCAGCAGGTTACACATAAATGTTAAAAAAAAACATTATATATATATATATATATATATATATATATATATATATATATATATATATATATATATATAATGTCTAGAAATAGATCCAAATACAGTCCTTTCAAAAAATGATACTGGGACAATTGGACATCCACATTCAATAAATGAATCCAGACAATTGGACATCCACATTCAATAAATGAATCCAGACACAGATCAATCACAAAATTTGACTCCAAATAGATTACAGGCATAAACATATTAAGGAAAACTATACTACTGTAATACGGCCAGTGTATAATATAGAAGAAAATCTAGAAAACCGTGACTTTGTCATTAATGTTTTAGACATAACATCAAATACATGATTCATGAAAAAAGAAATTAATAAGGTGGAATTCAATCATTAAAGTTAAAAATTCATTCTCTTTAAAGACACTACAAAAATAAAAAGATCAGAAATTGAGAGCATCTATTTGAAAGAGAAACATATGATAATGGATTATTACTCAAAATATACCAAGAAATCTTTTTTTCACCCATTGTTTTTTAATTTCTTGTGGTTGTACACAATGGCAAAGTTTACTGTGGCATATTTTTATATGTACATAGGAAAATTATGTCAATTCATCTTAAACACCACAATAAGAAGATAATGAACTTGATTAATTAAACAATATCAAGAACCCTAATGGATACCTCATCCAAGACGATATTCAGATGCAAAATACACATGGAAAGATGCGCTCCATCATATTCCTTAAGAAAATTGAAACTGAAATAATACTGAGATACCTCTCCATAGCTGTACAAATATCAAAATACAGAACATCAGCAATAAAAAATGCTAGTGAAAATGTGGAGTAACAAGAATTCTTATTCATTGTTGATAGGAATAAAAAAAATGGTATGACTATTTTGGAAGATATTTTGGTAATTTTTTACAAAACTAAACACAATCTTACTATCATGAGCCATCACTATGTTATCCACAAAAGGAGGTAAAAACGTGTATCCATGCAAAAAATCTGTACATTCATGTTTATAGCAGCTTGGTTTCTAAACATGAAAACTTGAGCACAAACAAGATGCTCAGTGGATAAATGGATTAATAAATGGCAGTGCACCCAGACAATGGAATATCAAGCATTAAAACAAAATGATCTTATAAGACAAGAAAAGACATGTAGGAATCTTAAACATACATTACTAAAGGAAAGAAGACAATCTGAAAACGTTAAAAAAAGATATGATTCACACTCTATGATGCTTCAGCAAAACAACAGAGACAGTGAAAAAAATAATCTGTGGTTTCAGATAGGAAGGAGGAATGAACATGTAGAATACAAAGGACTTTAGAAAAAGTTGAAATTACTCTGTATGATACTATAAATTTTGGATATCTGTTATTCTAAATCTGTCCAAGTTCATAGAATACATAATACCAAGGATTTACCCTAATGTAAACTATAGACTTGGAATAATAATGATGAGTCAATGTGGGTACATCAGTTGTAACCTCTGAAGGACAGGGTATGTTGCTAATGGTAAAAGCTATACATGAGTAAAGGCAGGAAATAAAAGGATATATCTGCATCTTCTTTTATATTTGATTGGGAAAAATTGACCTTCTCTAAAAAATAAAGTCTATTAAAAATTATATGATAGGGGCTCAGAGAGCATGTATAACATGGGTTTTAGAAAGTCATGAAAATCTTAGGTGATTCTTTTGAGACAGTCATAGGTTAGTTGAGATTGAAAGTATGAATAGGCATTTGCTCAACAAAGACAGACAAAGAAAATTCCAGGTATTTGGAAATAGATGGAAGTACATAAATACAGCACTAGGGTATCTAAGAAATTGAAGAAAACAGGTATGTTGGGAATGCAGAAAGAAAGGAGGACTTGGAAAGAGGTAAGGCTGGGGAATTATGTAGAAGGCAGACCAAATATAACTCCAGAGAATGCTATGAAGAGATTTTGCCCTGATTCTGAAAATAATGAGAAGTGACTCAAGCACTTTTTAAGCAAAGATAGAGAATGACATGATGAGAACTTTGTTTTAGAAAAATCACTTAAGCGTGAAAATGATTGGAGAAGATCAAGGGTGGATGTAGGTGAACTGGTGAAGAGGTCATTGAAATATTTCACCAAACTGTTAGGATTCAATAGCCATGTGAGATAATAAAAGAGTTTAGCAAAGTCTCCCATGCACTTTACATGATGGATGTTATGTTTCTATTGTTGCTCTTACCAACAAAAAAAAACAACGAATATTTTTTGCACAAAACTTTTACAAAATCTAATACCCACTTTTTCTCAATGCATGAACTAATAATTTTAAATTTAAAAGTATCTATGTAAAAAATTTGAAATATTCCCAAACCAGATAATTTTTAAGAAATTAATTGCTATGTTTGAAGTACTGTTTTGACATATTGCCCTTATCTTTTCTGGAGAATTTTATTTGGTCTTTTTTGCAATATGGGGGTCATACTCTTCATGCTGAGTGGCCAATTTTGTATTTTTTCAGGGAAAAAAAACTATGCTGCAAAATATTCCTTTCCCATCATATTAAAATATTTTATTCCTATTTCCTTATCTTCATCAGTATTAAAACTTAAATTTAAAAAGACTTTTTATGAATTATTCTGGAATTTCTTTTACTGCAGTGCAAAAAAAAAGGTATAATACCCTAAATTTCTCTCACAGGGAGAACAACTAACTACACCTGGGGGTAAGGGGGGAATTCAAGAGACACCTGGAGATGCTCCAAATGTGCATTTTCTTAATAATTAGCACATCACAGATCTAGTTAGCATCTCATAAATAATCATAGAGTATGTATTTAATGAATCATTTTACTTTACACTGTCAAAGGTTAACAAGAAAGCAAAATGGTTTGCTTATTTTAAAAATGAGACGCAGTTGTTCTTTGGGTATGCCGTGACTAAATAATAATGAAATACAGCAAATAGGCATGCATCATACTAGTTTTAAAAACACTGATAGCAATAGATATATATGTATACATATCTGTCACACCTGTCAAAACACCCTATATTTATATATGCTAGAAAATAGCTATATATATACGTTTATGTTGTGGCAAGCATATGAATATGCATGCTCAGTGTAATTGTATATTTCCTTTTCAATCCAAGACTTTCTGTCAAAATCTTGTTCTAAGTTGCATTTGGAAGGTGCGCACATTTCCTTCTTTTCTAATTTATAAGGAAGAGGCTTTTGAAAACAGAGAGCATCAATATTAATATCTTCAAAATTCCTTTTTATAGTACTCCTCTGTTTTGTCCAAACTTCGATTAGGTTATTAATGAGGTTAATTTTGGAAATAATTTTGAGTTATTTATTGCTGTGTTAAACCCCATCTGAAAACTAAGTGGGTTAAAACAATTTGAGATTTCTCATCACCCTGCAAGTTTCCTGGCAGTTCTCTTGCTGCTGGTCTGGTGAATGGAGCAGGATGGGCTGAGATGGCCTCTGTCACATATCTGGGATCACAGCTGAGATTGCTTGATGGTTGAGAATTGAAGAGAAGAAGCCACAGCCGCAGGTCTAACTCTCAAAGTTGAATAGTATCATTTTTACCACCTTCCATGGGCAAAGCAAGTTCCAAGATTAGTTCATACTCAAGAGGAAATGGGATCACATTTCTTAAGGGTCAAGCTAAAAAATATTTTGAGCACTTTATTCTAGTTTCCACAATATTATGTTAGGATAATAAATTAGCAACCAAAGTTACATTTTTATTAAATTGCATTTCTGATGGTTCACACCCACATGGCCTGATGCTGACATCTGGAGTCCTTGATAATAATGGCAAGAAATGAAATGAAACAAGAGATTCATCTGCTTCCAAGATACAAAACTCTCAATTATCCTCTCAATTCAGTGTTATAAAGTTCTAGGTATCTCTAAAATAACTTTATTCTTGGACTAAAACAAAAAATCTGACACTTCTCTATAAAACTCTCTCATTCATATCTGAACTCCTTTTCCCTTAAATCCCCTGGAATAAAAGGAAAAAATAGCTTGAAATAATTTTTCAAGTGTGTCATCTTCCTGTTTAACTTTATTATCTATCTGTAGTCTATTTAATTTATTGTCTACTTCTGTTTCAAACAAGGAAGCCTTGTACACTCTGATCTGTACACTATATTACTTTACTGTTTTGCTATATTATGCCTACCAAAAATTAGTTAAAAAATCTTTTATTAGCCATGATAATTTTTTTTCAATTATGTTTGTGGAAGTCAGAATATAGTTTCTGGAATCCTCCATTTCATTGGTAATATCTACAGGCTCCTGATTCTAGATATTTCATTGTGGGAGATATTGTCCTCAGAAATCCAACTTCTGGGTGAATGGAACAGCCTTTGCAAAACCATGGCATGTGACTATTAAAGAAAAGGGAATAAAAGAGAAAAGATAACAGTAAGATTTAAGAAGGAGAAGAGCTGGGAACAGATAGCTGGGCCAGTGATGTTCCTAAGATATCAAAGGTAGCATTGGCAACCAGAGTTGGAAAGCAATCACTCAAGGTGCAGAGGGAAATATTTTGTTACATGGTTCTTAGCACTAAGGAAAATCTTTTTTAGAAAGTTTCTTGCAATATTACTCTGAGAGCAAATGTGTTTTAAACACACCAACCATATTTTAGTTATCTTTTTAATCTTTTACATTACATGAACTCTCAGAAGGTTGGGATATTGAACATGCATTTACAAAGTGAGTTTTCTCTGATGTTCAGTGCCACCCATATAGAATGGTGGGGCTTTCCTTTTATCCAGCCACCCCCAGGTGAATGTCATGCATATGTCCTATTTGGGGGGGAGAAAGAGCTTCGCTTTAGGACATTAACAGGTGTGTATCCACATGGGTCAGTTGGAATACAGTGTGTTTCCTGGAATATGGCTTGTTTCTGATGTACACAGAAATCTTGAGAAATGCATGATGTCATTTCTGCTGGACCGTTTCTAGGTGCCCCACAGGCAACTGAGAATGGATGTTGCATGGAAGCTAATGATTCTCAAGGTAGGAGGCATGCTGGCTTTGATCCTCACCTCAGGGGCCTGCTGACTTACTGGAAGGGGGAACTACAGCACACTCCTACTTCCTTAGACTACCTAGTGCTAGCATCTTTGCTTAGCACTTCACTTCTGTGGCTGTCTCCATGTCTTTCTCTCACCTGCTGTCTCATTCCCATCAAGGTCATCCCAGATGTAAATTCAACTTCTCCTTATCAAGTATCCGCTGGGGCTTGAAAGAGAGTCCAGTTCTTTTTTTTTTTTTTTCCAAATTGTTTTACTAAAGGACTATAATCAGTGTCATAATTACATGTAGGGCTTTCCATTTTACTTTCTGAAATCCTAATTTGGAAGTTGAAATATATTAATAGTGTCTGTTTCTTTCTCTTTCACTCAGGCAAGATCACCCATCATGAAATAAACAAAATGAAGGTAAATTAAGTCTAAATGGTTTTTGGTTATGCACTTCAAACAGAGCATTATCAATTTGCAAGAGGAGGAATTATTTTTTTTCTCCTAAATTAGTTGGACTGTCACTTAAAAACATCATGCATTTTATGCTATGATGTCCGTGAAAAACATTTGAGAATATGCCTATATTACTAAGTAAAATATTATAGGATGCCAGATGCGTGGTTTCTAAAGATATTCTAACCTACTCAGTACCTTTTTACCCTCATCTATATTGTAAAGAATCTGTAGCATTTTGCTTAATATCAAATAATGAGACAATGAAACACTCAATAATTTTATGCATTTGATAGTTTACAAAGAATATTTTCATCTGCTCTATTGTCTGATTCTCAAATAGGAAAGTTCCATCCACAGACTTTCCAGTGTAAAAACTGAGTTTCAGACACCATAAAATTTTCCTTCAGTAATGAAATTATTATGGGTCTAAACTGGAATTAGAATTAAAATCCCAAGTCTGTCTCATACCAACTAAATATTTTAAATATATTTGTTGTTAATTTATTAACCTTTTTGTGGTCTTGTTACTTCATCTTATTCCCCTTTCAATTTTACTTTCTTCTTTCCTTGTTTTATGGTTTCTACAATGTATTGTTTCATTGCTTTACAGACATTAATATCTGTTAGATGCCTGCTATCATGTAGAAACTGTGGGACAAGTAAAAAATAGCTCTGGCTCCTCTAATATTAAAGCATATAGTTGAATGGGGGAAGAAGCAGAGAAAAATAATGAACATCAAAAGTATAATGAAAAATTTCTATCAAAATATGTACATGGCACATTATTACTTATGTTTTTTAACACACACTGGTTTTACTGAGGATTAAAATTATGATTACCTATGTTTTAAAGGATTAAAAAGATCAATTAATATTTAAAAGTTGAAATGAAATATGGAAATAAAATTCCTAAGACATATGTTGAGTACCCATCTAAAATTCTAAATAGTCTTACCATTTAAACTTTGCAAATTTTTCCAGAAATATTGAATATTGTCAATATCATCTTCATTTCACACACACACACACACACACACACACACACACACACACACAATCAAGGCAACCAGAGAACTTAAAAAGAAAACTGGCAGAATATCACATAGCTATGAAGTATTCCTTGCTTCAGAATCTACGTTTTTCTTTAACACCATAATATCTTCTTTGGGAATGGAAAATTGAAATGGAAATAACCAGATTTCTCAGATGGGTCTTTTGATATTTTGAGTTGGACAATTATTTATGAGACAAGGGTCACCTGTCTATTTGAGGATGTTCAGCCAAATCTAGGGGAGGGTACAAAATCCCTCCCAGTTGAGGATCACATGATATAGAAGGACTTTGTTTTGAATTTGTTCTTGTTTTACTTAAACATAACTTAATAAATAGATAAATAAATATATCATTCGTGTGCTAATGCTCTTTATGCACATAGGTACTTGCTCTGTGTCCTTGTCCTCTAAATTCTATCTCCAACCCCTGGTTAGAATAAGACATAAGAAAAGCCAGGGCCGGGTTATATGTTTGCTGAAACATGAACAGACGAGACTCTATTTCCACAATTTATGACTATCTGTCATTTTATCTCATAGTGTCAGAGAGCTGTGTATTTTGGTTAAGGAATGTCACGTTGACCACCTTATCACAAAGGAGGGGGTAACCTATCATGACAGTAATATGCTGAGAAACAACAGAGAAAGGCAAAAGCATGGAAATTCATAACAAGTTTGTTGAGACAAAATGTTACACGAATCAAATCAAATTGTTCAATATCATAAAAAACATTAAAAAACTATATACACTAATATTTAAGCTAATATTTCTAATTCACCTAAATAATACTGTCGAGAGTGGAAAACAATTTTGGAACCATACTGCAAGTTTATTCTTAAAATATTCATATTTTCTTTTTTGGGAAGTTCTAGAGAATGTAATGCATTCCCCTAAGTCCTAGACTTCACATATCAGAAGAAAACTAATGATCACCAACCGATCACCAAACATTCAAGGTTGTCATTTACTGGTGGCAAGCAAGCTGTAGGATTATGACCCTAAATTGATGTCTTTCTCATCCTCTTTTCTCATGAATTTGAAACATCTGTCATATCATGACTTAATACTCCTTTTGAAACAAAAAGAGATACACTGTTTGTCTCAGTGTATCTCCTTCTACAAACCAATACTCATGTTCATCATTTTTAAAAATGAGTAGTAGAATATTAACTTGAAGATTGTTTATGTTTAATGAAAATCATGAACATTTATCACTCTTATTTAGATAATGGGAAGTAATAACAAGCCTTCGTGAAAACAGAGGATTCAACATAATCGCATTATATTAGTTAGAGATCATAGAAGATAAACCTAAGCATTTGTCAGCATGGCAAACCACCCAGGCATATTTCATTAGATGTTGTGAAAGGCACAGAAAACTGCCAATCATGTTAACAACTAACTTCTTTTAAAAGCAATTCAACTGAGTTTAATTATGACTAAGTGTATTTGAACTGAAAAAAAATATATTAAACACACAAATGCTTCTTGACAGACTTTTTAGTGTCTGTGGGGAAAAACAGTGCCCACTCAAAAGGAAGAAACCATTTAATAGATTGCAGAAAATATAAAATGAATCACTATGCAAATTTTGTTACATTCAGTATAGAAAAAGTTTAATTTTTGTGGCAGAAATATAGCAAAAGGAAAAGTCCATCTCTCATAGAGCAAGAAGGTAGATTAATAATGCTGCCATTTGCCTCAAGTCAGGAATTTCAACGATAGTCTAGATTCTTATATATGGTTCCTGTCCACCAATACAAGGAGTTAAGCTAAATTAACTAAAATTCAACAATCTTATATGCATTACTCACTACCCATGCTCTTCTTTCTACTTGTGACAATGCTGACTCTATTGTTTAAATTATCCCTTACTTTTATGAGAGCTTCTTTCATAAAATAACTGGTTTTGTATGCATGCATATAGCTTCTTGTTTTTTCTTCCTCAATCCATTTCTGATTTTTGCTCTGCAGATGCATCTTAAATAGTACCCTACAAGATCTCCAGCAGTTTTGAGGAGGTTCTTCTAAGACAGTCAGATGGTATTTGGGGGCATTGCTGATATTAGGGTTGGAAGGAGCTAATGAGTTTTCAGAATGGAGAAACATTGTTTCTACCCAATATTGATCATAGCAAATGCATTTTTTAATCTTCCCATGGAGGATTCCTTTAAGCAATTTTTTTTCTATTGTAAACAACAATAATCATCATGATGAATAATGGAAAGAATGAATCCCAAAGTTTCTACTTCTCTGATTCCTGTCTAATTTCTAACCACTTTCTTTTCTCATGGTTATTTCTTTCTTCAAGTTAATACTCATTGCTCCACATGCTGTCCATTTGGTGCTTAAAAAAAAAAACAAAAAAAAAAACAACCAAGGTAGAATTCCCAGAATACAGGTTCAAGTTTCCCATAACTGCATACCCTCATCTTCCATTGCTATATATATCCAAATTACTTCTATGTGTACTTCTGAAATTAGCTAAAATGATTTTATTTCAAGATAGTTTCCTTATCCATGTAGACAAGGTAAACCTCTCTGTTCTCTTTGTTAAAAAGGGAATCAGTGATGAGTAATTTTATGTCATTGAATTCTTTATGTCTTTCTTTATGATAAGCAGCCATTCTATAAAGATAGTGTTAGCCCTTGGTTCAATTCAGTGCTTGGTTAGTTTGACTCAATGACTTGGAAGAACCTCGATTAAAAATTATCAATAGTGTTTCTTGAATAGTGTTCTAGAATAATAATTGCTTCAGACTATCTTAATCAAGCTTCCAAATATCTACCTTTTAAATTTTAGACCACTGGAAATTCCTCAGAAGCAGCCCAGGATTCTTTCCATCTGTGCTTTACTTTCTGTGCCAGGAGACTTGGGAATTTTCTGATGGATACCAGCTGCTTATAAATTGGCAGTTTTATCAAAGAGTACATTGAATAACTTTGGAACTATTTGACATCATTGTATTACCAGGTAGTTGCTATAAGAATATATTATAATAATTAGAAGATAATTAAAACTTATGTTGAAGAAAAATAACCTTTTCTAGCCTCTCAATCATATGGGATGAATTGTACTATAATTGGTACTATTATTAAATTTCTTGGTGTTGAGGGTAGGGTTCTTTTGCATTCTTATGAGGTATATATCTCTGTCTCCCCTCTCTTCTAGACCCCAATTTTAGGATCATACACATACTGGGTTACAAGAATGCTTGCATCAGATTTATGCCATGAGAGGAGCGATATTAGCAAAATAATTTTTCTTACAAAGAAATAATTTTGGAGGAAACTGGAAAGCATTAAGATACTTCATTTCAACTTCATCATGGATTGAAAACTAGATTAGGTTCCCAACTAACTAAAGAAAATAATCCATGGCCAAGTGTGTGGGGAACCAAGAAGCAAATAGTGTGTGGAGTAGGAGGGGAGGAAAGGACACAGGGAGACAGCCCTGGCAAAGGCCAAAGGAGCCCACCTTGGTCATTGAAGTCGGTGTTTAGATGATGCTGATGAGAGAAACAAAAACTGTTCCTGCAGCCCATGTTGAATTGTGTGCCTTTGGATTATTGTTCAATAATTAAATTTTATTCACATCAAAAGAAAGCACTTCTAACTACTGTATTACTAAGCAATGTTAGAAAACTCGATGAAAAAAATTATAAGAAATCTAAAACCCACAAATAGTTTCAAAGACATATTCAAACTTCTTCCTAAGTGCTTAGACCATTCAATTAATTTACATATTCAGAAATTTATATAATGCTTCCATATTATTTATAATAATTGCGCATCATTTTAGCTAAAATAAATTATTGATAATAACTGATAGAAGAATAGATTGTGTTAACTCATTTTTTTTTAAATCATCTTTCTTTTTAAGAAAGAGGAATATAATTCTCCATTCTGTGCAAGGCATAGCCTCCAGGAGATTTTATACCTCATCTATAGTAAATGTAATCTTTTTTCCCTGCCTTAAAAACACCAAAGGGAATTACAGGAATCATTGGTTCACTGATTAGTACAAGCAGTGGACCTACATTATACTGCAAATCAGTTCTCTGAAGGGCTTTTATCTCTGGTCATTATTTGAGCACAGATGAATTTCTTAGCTATTTTGTGGTTGTTAGCCACCATAAAATAGGACAGACATGGAGTCATGGACAAAACCAACCCCAGAGTGGAAATAAGAAAAGACATGTGGTCTGGGCACAGTGCATTCCAATACCTCATTAAGAAAGCTCATAAGCAGAGGGGACTTCCTTGTAGTTCAAATGTACACAGGCCTTATATACATACTATGAAATATACAAATTCAGAGATATCATCTTAAGGATGGCCCAGAGGAATATTTACTCAGAAACAAGGGCTGGTTAAGAGTTTTGACTACCTCCTAGAAATGAACAAAAATTCTAAATGCCATGCATGTATTTCTCAAGTGAAGGAGGCACCCTGTCAGTCAACCATACCCCCATTGTTTTAGTGTCCTTCAGCACTACAATATTCAAGAATGACTATGGTATTTCCACTTTTTACAGATCCAGTGAGTCCATTCAACTGGAAAATGTTTCATTTCTACAAATAATTGCAACTGTCCACTTTTCTGGTTATGGAGAATGCCTTTAAGACACAGCTGTTAAAGTAAAAATGTGCCGGGCATACCATAGACATCTTTGATCTCAGTGGATCTGGAGGCTGAGACAGGAGGATTGCAAGTTAAAAGCCAGCCTTAAGAATTTAGTATCTCAGTCGTTAAGTGTTCCTGAGTTCATCTCTAGTACCAAAAAAAAAAAAATCAATCAGTGAATTAATTAATTAAACTATGCTTCAGGGGAAAGTAGCAAGAAGAAATACTAAAAAGAACTTCAGGAAAGTATGTGGATTAAATAGTGATCATCCAATAATTTCACCAACCACATACTTTAGTCAATCAAGTATAAAATAACATTTGTCCTTTTTCTAGGCTAACTGTAGCAACTAGTTCTAAATATAACAACAAAGTACATAGTAGGCACTCCATATATGTTAGTTAGTTTTAAAATTTGTAATAGATTAGCCTTCACTGGCAGGTTGATTTATGATAGTCCTGTCTTGAGTGCTAAATTGTAGAAGACTCAGAGACAGTTTTCCTGATAAAATAGAAAATTTCTAGATATATTGGAGATGCCTGTCACAGGAGAAAGAAAGGCAATAGTGAACCAGATCTGGCCAACAGCAAACTGTGATCTGAAGAATAGATAAGCAGGCCATTGACTTACAGAAAACAAAACTTTTTTTTATGGTAGAAACATGAAGTGTAAGGACCAAATGCTTCTTCCTCTGTGTGGGAAACTGATACAAGGTGTCATGGTGTTACAGAGCAGGATCCTGCAGAGTAAATGAGCCAGCACAAAGACCTGCCCTTCAAACCCCAATTCTTGCTATAGTCAGAAAGATTTCAGAAACCTTGCTCAGAGTAAGTGAAATGAGTTTATTGAAGGGATAGGACAAAGGAAAGGGGACATCCTCAGGGGAGAGAGTGGGTTATCTCAGAGAGGCAAGGGACAATATGCTCCTCCTGCACTCCAGTTTAATTGGTGGTCCCAGAGAAATTTCCAAGAGTCCCGCCCAGGTCCACCTCTTGACTTTTGACTGACAGCAAAAGGACTTCAGACTTTTAAGTCCCCACTGCCATGAAAATTCTAGGTCACCTTGGCCCATGCTGACTGGTTATAATTGGATTCTTAACCATATTTTCTTGCAGATTTTATGGTTAGGAGGAACTATCCTTATCTCCGAGAGTTTCAGGATCTGACCACGAAAGTCTCCCCTGTCAGTGTTACTTGGGTTCCTTTTCTCAATATTATTTGGGGCCTCCATTCTTCCTGCAGTTAACAGGTAGTTTGCTGAGGAATGTGGCAGATCCTGTTCAATTAGGCCAGGCAGGACTACAGGTAAATTGTTTCTTGGAAAAGAGAACATATGGGGGTCATTTTGTAAAATATAGTAAGATAATACAAATATAAAATAATAATATGATATTATGAATATAAAATTATCCTCTTAATTTTGTGTTCCCATCATCTTTATCTACCTGTCCCTGTCCCCTAGCATTGGGAAGGTGGAATAAAAGCTTTCCACATCTTCCTGGAGGAGTCTAAGGAAAGTTTCTAAAAGCAGGAAGTTTTTCAAGGGCTATGAGCAATACAGAGTACGTAAGGGTTATGAATTGGAGGCAGAGAGCAGCATATATAAAATCATAAAAATCAGAAAGGAACATGAATCTAGGAAACTTGAGCAGAGCAATTTTGCTGCAGCATGAAATGTAAGGAGGTTTAGAATTCTAAAATGGTAGAATTGAGTTTGGACTGATAGACAATAAATGGTTCATAAAATAGGACTTCAGTGATGTTGAAGGGTTTCGATTGCATCGTGTGGCAGTATTATCCCCCAGAAATGTAAACTTGAAACTGTATGATTACATTTGCAGTTTCCACAGACCTTATCAGACCAGCCTCCCGCTACTGTCCTAATTCCAGGCTCCTGCATTTTACTGATATTCACATCCTGTTTTCCACTATCTCTTTTTTCCTGTGGCTTCTCAGGTTGGTAAGGGATGTGGCCACTCAGGGACAGCACTGTATTTAAGATCAAGGAAATAATGTGTCACCTTCCCTTGACTTGTTGTCTTGACACTGAATGGACTTGCCTTGACCAGTTCTCCCACAGAGCTGAGTCCCTTCATTCTGTTTGTTCCTCCCCCTACAACTTTCTTTCCCCAAGGTCTTTGTCATGGTGTGTCCTGAAAAGCTTTCTATGCAGGGCATACCATGAAAAACAAGAATAGACAGAACAATTAATGAAGGGAACCCAAAGAGTCAACTGCAGAAATCAATTTTGTGCTTCCATTTCTTATCCAATGCGTCTTCATTTATATTTCAATATCCTGTCTCAGCTTAATTTTAGAGAATTTATTTCCACAACAAAATCCTTTGAGATGGACCTAAATAAATGTAAATTAAAATGAAGATTGCTGTTGCTATCAGCTTTCCATATAGATTTTAAACTTAATGGGGATTTAAAGACATTTCTTCCTCATCATTCTTAATGGAATCCAGAATCAACAGCCAGCAAAACTTCAGTATTTGAATGCAGTTATAGGTTCTACTCTATATAGTTTCCACTTTATTCTTTTTATTCTTGAGCTAGGAGTAGCAGAGGCACACAAAACACTGGAGTCAAGCATTCCTCCTTTTATCAACTGTGATTTCTGAGGTTACTGAACTTCTTTAACCCTAATTTTTCCTGCTCTGAAACTCTAAATTCAACATAGTCACCTCTTTTGCTTCTTGTGTCATTTAGATAAAAATATAAGCAATGAAATGAACATGGTGGTAGTTATAGTGTATTCAATGGCTAAATTTTAGATATTCTAGGGGAAGATAGCCAACACAGTAATCTGAGAATATTTCCAAAATCTAGCAGAAAACATCATTAGCATTTAAGACTGTCTTGAAGAAGGACTATGATTAAGAGGGAGCATGTTTTGTTGGACTTGGAGGAATATGTAAATAAGAGAGAGGAGATCATGATAGGCTGGCAAGCACAAGGAAGTCAATTTTAATTCATTGTCATACAAATATTTACTATAGCAATCAGGCACTCAGTTAATGGATAAAAAAGGGCTAAAAAGGTTAGAAAACAGAAGTGTAGACAACAGTGAGGCAAAAGTTGGCAGAACTTAAATTTTTTTTCCCCCAGTGGTTTTCCATGTCTCACTTTAAGAAATCATGATGCATGTGTCTCTGCAGCAGCAAGTCTGTGTATGTACTAATTTGGCCTTATCACAACACAATTTATACCCAGAGAACACCTAAGAACTAGGTTCTATTTCTTCCAGTGAGGTATTTTTGGAGGATGTTTCTCTGATACCTTCAGGAGAAAATTCAAAGATTTTATTTTATTTTAAAAATGAATTGAAACCTTTCCAGGTCAGGTGAGTCCCCTGGGGACATGCAGTGGTAATGGAAATGCATCTGTGCATCCGTCTTTGTAAATATTTGTTTTTGTGGTTTATGATGTGTTTAGTGTTTCCAGGCTATATGAAGTCAAATTATAATTTGAAATGTATTTCCATAAAAAAATTGTCTCTAAGTTATAATAAATTATCAGAAACTTGTTTAGGTGAAAATGTGATTTTTTTCTCTATTCCTACATGTCATTAGACATGGACTTTTATTTCCCTGTTGGATGAGGGTGACATGTATCATATTCTCACCAAGGAAGCTCTTCACTAATTTGTTATTTTATGGAATCCTCATAAAATGATATTACATTTGAGGACAAAATATGGTTTCTACTTTATAGAAAGAAAAACAAATTAAGAATCAGGAAGGTTAAGTAATATAAGTATCTGCATTGTTGTAGTTCAGTTTCAGAATTAGACATGCCACTAGGTGCCATGGTATACACCAGTAATCCCAGCAACATGGGAGGCTGAGGCAGGAAGATTGCAAGTTCAAAGCCGATTTCAGCAACTCAGAAAGGCCCTAAACAACTTAGCAAGATCCTGTCTGAAAATGAAAAATAAAAGTGGCTGGGGATATAACTCAGTGGTAAAGCACTCCTGCGTTAAGTTCCCAGTACAAAATAAACATTATATATATACACACACACACACACACACACACACACACACACACACACACACACACATATGATATGACTAAATTGAATTCTTTTTTTTTAATTGAATTCTTACCTAGGTCTTTCTTACACTGACTCAACCAACTTTAGTAATTCTTGAGAAGCCAAGATGGTCTGCAGCAATCAAATATAACTCATAAAGAAGACTGATTACAAGAGGATTTCAGTCTGCTGGAGAAGATGATTTCTGTTTTCCTCTGAACTGTGAAAATTCAAATTGCAATATGATTTCTAATCCATAAACATATGACTTTTATAATAATTAACATGTTATTAATATGCACATACAGTTTTCTTTTGACATATATTCCAGACATTTAGATATTTTCATTTTATATTATATTTGAGAAAGTAGTATAACAGGTATCTGTGGATGAAAATATAAAATTTTAGGTTATATGAAATCAGTCACCTAATTCTTCTCGTAAGTGGTTCTCTTATGCCAAGTAACTGGCAGCCAATGAAGGGGCCAAGGATGGGAAATGTTATCACATTTCCACTTCTTCAACAGCTACATTCTCCCAGTGTCCCTAAGATTGGGGTAAGGGACTGGGAGCAACAGCTCTGCTCTTCTGTATGCGACTTCATCCAGCAACTCAACCTGCTTTTCAATGCCATCCAAGGCCACCTCCTTCTCCTGTCCTTCCTAGTCATCTCCAATTTTGACATCGATATTGTCACAGTGACTTAGCCTTCGAAAAACAGTTTTGCATTATGATGAACAGACAACTCTCCATCATGGGAACCTGTGCTATGGCATGTCCCCAGCCTTCCTACACATACATGCACTGCAACAGGAGCTTGCCATGTTCCAGGTGACACGAAACCATGGTAACCCCTGAATCATGAGGCTAGAAATAACAGAAAATGACCAAAGAACTGCCATAAGTTAATGGAATTTTTAAAATAAATGCTTAATATCAGAATAAGACAAATCTTGATCAAGAACTCTTTTCTAAATAACAGAAGAAAACTGATATTAGAATCAGGAACATATGATCCACTCCCACATGTATCCTTATGTGCTGTATTTATTTTTCTCCTCTTTGAATTGTAAGCTCCCTTACCTGGGTCTGCTTTCATCTGTTATCTGCTTTTCCAGCTCTATCTATCATCAAAGAAGAATGTTTGTTAATATTTTTTCTTTGAATAAAATGAAATTATGATGTTGTTGTAGTAGTTATTTTGTGGTAGACATGTTATGTTTTAGACTCTATGTTAAATATGATATAGGTAGATAGGCAGACACATATATCTTCACTTAAAGTACACAGCAATATCCACTGAATCGTGTTAGAATGCCATCCCATGTTATAGACAAGGAAATGGAGGCTTAGAGAGATGTTGTTGGATGAATTGTGTCCCCTCAAATTTTATACTTTGAAGTACTTTTCTCCATTTATCTCAGAGTATGACTGTACTTGGAGACAGGATATTTAAATGTGGTCATTAAGTTAAAATGGGGTCACTAAGTTGGGCTATAATCCAAAGGGACTGGTATCCTTACAAAAACAAGATTTGGACACACAGACAGAGATGGAAGATGATGTCAAAAAACAGGGAGAAGACAGTCATCTGCAAGTCAAGAAAGGCAGCCACAATGGCCAATACCTTGACTTTAGCACTTGACTAAGCAAGTTGGGCTATAGGCCTTCTACTACCACCCTCTTGGTTATGCAGAATAAGAGCATATGTCCTTTCTTTCCTGATATTCTGTATCTATAATATTAATACTTATTAACCAAGGGCAACAATTATACATGTGGCATTGTCTGCAGACAGTTTTGATTGAAACAATTGAAGAACTGAGTGTTTCTGGTATTTCCTAGGGAGCAATTGGGACTATTGCAAATCTGCTACAATGCACCAGCCAGACCCTCACAACAAATCATTAAGTCCCAAATAGCAAGTGCCACAGATGAGAAGAACTCATCTGTTTGTTATACATGTATATCATACTTATTATTTTTCTCTAGAATACTTCCTTAGGACAATGTATATTCAGTCATTCTTTTTAAAAATGTTTTTTAGTTGTAAGTAGACACAGTATCTTTATTTGATTTTTATGTGGTGCTGAGGATCGAATCCAGTGCCTTCCACATGGAAGGTGAGCACTCTACCACTGAGCTACAACCCCAGCCCTATTCATTCATTCTTATGCATACAATTGCACTTTTCTCAGAAACATCCACAATGATAGGCTTGCAATGATGTCATAGTTTACTTTTGGGGAGTCCTCTCGGTCCACAGTGTACCTTTTAAATATGCACCTACCCATCATGAGAGAGAGGTGAGGTACATATTCATATTAAATGTTACCAACACATGCTTCTCTAAACAATTAGGCCTACTTGTGTAATGGTATCCAAATTCTGTGGGAGGCAAAAACTCTCTCTTCTAGGGAAGCCATCTGCTTCCCCCCATGAAATGACTAATGATCTGAAGTTCCTGGATGTTCTGATCATGTTCTCAGTTCAACTAAGCAATCTGTGAAATTCACATGGGGACTGGCTCAATAGCAGCCTTCATAGCATCATCTACATCTCTAGAAAAAAAAAAAGTGGCGGGGGGTGGGGTGGGCGGTGATTTCATGTGCACTTAAGCACCTTGAACAAAAATATATCAAGAACATCTTTACCAAGGCTTTTTGCTCTCTATGAAGTTTCTTAAAATATTAATTAGAACTCATGATGACTGAAGAGACCTCATAGTCAATATATAACCTTAAGACAACTAAACTGAAGACAGGAGACATGACCTATACTAGAAAAATATTCAAGAATAAGAAACAGAGTTTAGAGAGGTTA
Organism: Callospermophilus lateralis; assembly: GCF_048772815.1. Lineage (NCBI taxonomy): Eukaryota > Metazoa > Chordata > Mammalia > Rodentia > Sciuridae > Callospermophilus > Callospermophilus lateralis. Next base: position 6,760,722 of record NW_027514380.1, on the reverse strand, counting down.
AGTATATATTCATCCCTTAGCATCCATGGAGAATTTGTTCTGGGACTCTGAGCAGATCCTAAAATCCACTGAGGCTCAAGTCTAACATAAAATGCCATCATATTTTCACATAAGGTATACATATCCTCCTGTGTACTTTAATCATTTCTCGATTACTTATAATACCTAGTACCTTATAAATGCTATGCAACAGTAGTTGTCCCACTATATCATTTAGGAAATAGCAATAAGGAAAAACGTTTGTACATACATAGAATGAATAAAATTGTTTTCCAAATATTTTCCATCTACTCATGTGTGAATGTGGAACCTGCAGATATAGAGAACCAACAAGAACAGGTAATAATGATGGAATCGAGATCTCAATTTCATTCAGATTCCACTGTAATTTACAGTTAAATGCCATAGTTGGTTTGAAGGCTATATCATGGATCATTTCTTAGTGAATGTGCCAGTTCTCTTGAAAGAGACCAGGGCCAGGTGCAGTGGCACACGCCTATAATCCCAGTGGCTCAGGAAGGTGAGGCAGGAGGATTGCGAGTTCAAAGCCAGCCTCAGCAAAAGAGAGGTGCTAAGCAACTCAGTGAGAGCCTGTCTCTAAATAAAATACAAAATAGGGCTGGGGAAGTGGCTCGATGGCTGAGTGCCCCTGAGTTCAATTCCTGGTACCAAAAATAAATAAGTAAGTAAATAAAATAAATAAATAAATAATTTTTTCAAGAATGAAGGTACCATAAATGATAATTTTTCCCTTGGTCACAACTCTTTCCAAAGTGCTATAAGCAGTGACATGTATATAGTAGAAACTTAATTAGGTATCTGTTGACTGACTTAATGAACAGAGGCACAAACATGTGGAAGAAATTTGTCAAAGGTAAACAGTAAAGGTCTGCTAGCTTTCAAAACCATATTTCTTTATAGGCTAAAGTCATACGGGAAAAATGCTTACTGGAAAATAAAATAGAGGTTATATCAGCTAAATTTTATCATTCTATATCCAATAGCACCAAAGTGTAATGGCTTACGATTACGATTTATTTAGTTTTCCATTTTTGGCAGTGTAGAATTGCTGTGTCTCCTCTTGTTGGGCTCCTTCAAAGGAGTGAGATCAATTAAAGTTGAGGTACACAGTTCTGCTGAGCTTGGGATAATCACAGGACTTGGACAGGAGAAAGAGTGGAAACATCAGGGGGCCGTCAGCTTTATCACCATGTCCTTAAGCTATATTCTAATTTGAAAGAAGTCATGGGGCCAAAAAAAAAAAATGTAATGGGTGAGGAAATACATTCCACCTCTTCATGCAAAAAAAAAAAAATCTTCAAAGTTGCATAAACAAAGGAAGAGGATACTACAGGGAGGATGCTGACTGGGTCATTTTTGCAAATAATCTATTACAGCAGGAAACTGAAAAACAATCTATTTCCCCTTCTTTGTGATTAATGGATTAGTAAATTAAACACAGTGCTATCTATTTGATCATTTGATACAGAAACGCAAACTGTGTTTATTTGGAGGGAATATAAAGATTTATAACAAAGATTTTCATTATTGCATTAATTATGTTTAAAATGTTAGTATAAATTATCCTTGGTCAACAGCCAAAGATGGTTGCTACCATTGGAAAAGTTGCAAGAAGCAGGTCAGATTTCAGAAGCACTGACTGCAAAAGCTCAATTATTTAAATCAAAAACCCAATGCAGATGATCAAATAAGTAGTTGACAGTATTTGATCTGGAGCACAGGGAACTATCTGCTCTTCTATAAGATAAAGCTTAATAATAAATGCAAGGCAACCACGTGCACATTTACAATTCAAATTCAGGCTGCATTATCTGGCCTTAATTCTAAAGCATTCAGAATCTAAATCTATAGAACACTGTGGATTATCAGCAAAGGAACAAAAAACTCACAGAAAAGATTTTCATGGATTTTTTTTCCCCTCCCTGAGATCTAAGTTTGGCTTTAGATCCAACAGAAAGAGGAAATGATGAAGCCTAAGCTAAGTGAAGCACATTTGCTCTTTTGACAATTGCATTATAGTAGTGAAATCAATATTTGGAAATTCTGGGAGGAAAAAGAGGAAAAATGTTTGAAGTTAGAGGAAATATACAGAAACAGCATTACATTAAATTTAAGAAGAGAATTATATTTATCTTTCAAAACAATGTGGAGCACTCCTTCAATGCCAGCAACCCAGGAGACTGAGGCAAGAGGATCTGGAGATCAAAGCCAGCCTCAGCAATTTAGTGAGGCCCAAAACAACTTAGCACAATTCTTTCTCAAAATAAAATGTTACAAGGGCTAGGAATGTGGCTTATTTTTTTGTGGTTGAATGCCCCTGAATTAAATCCCTAGTACCAAAAAATAAAATAAAAGAAAATTGAAAAGAAAAATAAAATTGAAAAGAAAAATAAAATTGAAAAGAATCAATTTGATATCTTATATGACTCAGAATAAAAAATTCAAAAACATGTATCATGATTACTTTAAAACTTTATTTTAAAGAATATTTCTAAAGAGTATTGTTCCTAAGATATGTATTTTTTGTCAAAATAAACAAACCATCTCTCTTTCTATATCTTAGTAGGAAGTTGAGATCATGAAGGTATTAATCACATATATACTTGAGGGTTTTCAGAACAGAGCAACTCAAGCTTACAATTTCATGGACTTGAGACTTTTCAAGAAAATATAAACCATAAATATAAGATTTGCAGTGTAGGTCCTGTGGTCCTATAGTCACACTGAAATATCATTCTCAAACTTCTGATTTCAGAGTGACTATGACCTGCAGGGATTCTTTTAAAGTTCAACTGAGATGATCACACCCATGACAGCAGACCTACTCCCTGACCAAAAAAAAAGAAAAAATCATGTTATTGACGTTTCCAATCATACTTTCTTTCTTTTTTTTTTTTGTAGTTATAGATGGACAGCATACCTTTATTTTATGTGATGCTAAGGACTGAACCCAGTGCCTCACATGTGCCAGGCAAGTGCTCTGCCACTGAGCGACATCATCCCAACCCAACAAATTATATTTTCCTAAAAGACAGTAAAAGATGATCTGTAAGTTTAAAAGAATGGGTGAAAAATGATGTGTGTCCATATGTGTATATTTTTCTTTTAAAGTAACTTAAACTTAGTTCCAACTTCTTCAAAAACTTACTTTAGAAATAGTCACAGAATATGACTTAAGATTATCAGAATCAAGTACTTTGAGAAAACAAAATGATGTTGTTTTAGTCAACTGTTTAACTGCTCTGACTAAAAGACCTGACTAGAACCATCTTAGAGCAGGAAAAGTTTATTTGATGGCTTACAGTTTCAGAGGTCTTAGTCCATCAAAGGCAGGCTACAGTTCTCCAGGCTGAACATCTTGGTGGGAGAATATGGTGGAGGGAAGCAGCTCACAAGGTGATCAGCAAGCAGAGAGACGCTCCACCCTCCAGATACAAAATATCCCCAAAGCCACGCCCCCTATTAACCACTTCTCAAGCCACACCCCACCTGCCTCCAGTTACCACTTAATTAATCCCATCAGGGATTAGTTCACTGGTTAGGTTAGATTAATTCACTGGTTAGGTGGAAATTAATCACCAAACCTTCTTGCACTGTCTCACATTGAGCTTTTGGACACCACACATCCAAATCCTAACAGGTGTCACTCCAGTAATGTAAGCATCACATTGAAGCTATGCACCAGTGTAAGAGGCCTGGGCCTGGGCCTCCATCAAGACAAGGATTCTCCTTAAGGTCACAGACACACCTGTGAATGTTGGTGCTGTCTTGATTTCATTCAGATAAGAGGTTCCCCCCTCTTTCCCTATATTCTTTTTATCTGATTTTACTTTAAAGTAAATGAGACTAAGCTGGACATGGTGGCCTAAATCTGTAATCCCAGCAGCTCCGGAGGCTGAGGATTCCAAGTTTAAAGCCAGCCTTAGCAATTTAGAAACTTAGTGAGATCTTGTCTCAAAATTAAAATAAAAACATTTAAAAAACAAAACATTTTTAAATGCAGGGAGTGGGAGGGGGAGAGGCTAAAGATGTGGCTCAGTGGTGGAGTACCTCTGGGTTCCATTCCTGGTACCACAAAAAGAAAAAAAGAAAAAAAAAACTAAAAAGAGTAAAAATGGATGATGAAAATCATTAATATCAATGAATAATGTTATTCATTCATTCTCCACTTATTCTAGATTCATTAAAAGATTTCCTCCTGGGAAATTAGAGTTCACTGCTAAAATTCTTACAATGACTAGCTTTCACAGTTTCTTTGAAAGAATTTATTCAAGTGAATTAAGGAAAATATTGTTTTATTTATTTATTTATTTATTTATGTCTTACCTAAGATGACATTTCCAGCTATCTGATAACATGGTGCTATCAGAACTTTAATTAAATCATAAATGGTATATTTGTTGAATCAGGGTTATTCCTTGTGACAGTTTTATATCAAAAATTCAGGGATGATAGAATAAAAGTCCCGGCGTGGTTCACAGTTTATTTCTTTTTTTAAAGCATATCAATTATTTCATGACATATTTGCTAATGAAACTTTTCATATTTCTCTTCAAAATATTTAGAAATCATGAATAAACAAAAGATAATGATATATATGATAAGATGTAAGTCACCTTTACTCAAGGGAAAAAGAGAATAAAGAAGGAGGAGGAAAAATATGCAATGTTTACTTACTCCTTAATCACTTTGGATTTTATTGTGTTTTCATTTTTGATAGTTCACATATTGACACAGGCCAGCTTAAATAGAGGTCGTATATTAAATAACAGAAGATATTTAGTGCATCTCAAATTGGAAACAATTAACATTGTAGAATTGCTGAATAGGATGTGCTATTGACTAGTAATGCTCAAACACCTGACAATTAATGGCACCAGTGCACACACACTGTTGTAAGATTAGTTATGAGTAAGACTTCATGAGGAGCATTCTCACGCTTTCCTTCTATGGAACTATTTGTTTTTCAAAAGCATCACTCAGCCTTGGATTTTTGGAAGTCAGAATATGAGACAGAAACCTCATTGCTGCCTGTAAAGTGAGATTGTGTCTATACCTCAACCTTACACACTTGAGTAGATTATAAGTAATAGTATGTGTTGGTCCATTAAAGAGTTCATAACTGAGGTTGCTAAAAAGCATATTGTTTCTTACCTGATAAAACTATAAAAGTGTGTATAAAAGATTATTGGCTTCAGAGTCTGAAATTTGTAGGTAATATAATATGCTTCAAGATTCTACCTAATATTCAATATTTTGTATTTAGTTTCTTATGCCCTATTTATCTTGTTGGATACCCAGAAATTCTGTTTCCCAATAAGACCAGAACACCTACAAATTTTAAAGAAATACTTGTGAAACAATGGACTGCTACAGTTGAGTTTGAGATAATGGAAGTGATGATAGTAAAAACAAAATTAATAAAATTATACCCCATCTGACTACTCTATGGCAGAGCCTTATAATCCATACTAGATATTCAGTTTTAAAGACAAAAAGTTATTTGCCATATTTCCCTATTTCCTCCAAAAGCGTCATATAGATTTCATTCCAGGCCTGCAATGAAACATTTTATTTTTCATGTTGGCAATACTATAAATATTCATAACTGCACATCTGTCAAAAAAAGCACCACAGAAAGTGTTTAAGCCACAAAGGAGGAACAATTCCTTGAGTGGTCCTTGAAGAAATCACAATGCATGTTCCATGCAATTGTTCTAGCTCTTAAGCTAAAATTTCTGACCTTCAATAAATAAATAGCTTTTACCTAATGAAGAATATTCAGAGAAGAACAAAAGTATTCATTATTGAAAAAAACAAAGTGTTATTCCACCTTCTCTCTTAGGAACTGTTCCTGACAGCACAGTCCTTTTGATGGAGATTTATCCTAATACAGATTTTTGTTACTTTTCCAAATCTCTTTTAAATGTCAAGCTTTTTGTTGTTGGCTTGTTTTCCTTTTCTTACTATGTTTAGCAAACAATGTTTTTTGTTGTAAAAACTTTCCCACCTCATCAAGAAATCCTGACGATTTAGAAGCATTGCCACAGAAGTAATAAATGTCCTCCTTCTAATCTAACCCTCATTGCAAAGACACACAATCTACATTTTAAAGTCTGGATTCTGGAGACATATCAGCATGTGGTCACAATAATTTTAAAGTATAATGACAAAACATGAGTCCTCAAAAAAAAAAAAAATATATATATATATATATATATATATATATATATATATATATATATATATATATATATTAGTAACACTTCAAGGTTCATCACCTGATCTTATTCTCTTATCCTGAGTCTTTGTTTTATGATTTATTTTTCTAGATTTATCAAGCATGTATAATTTTCATATTATGTCAAAGCTAAAAACTAAAAGACCTCTGTGAATCTAGCCATCTAAGGTCTTATAGGATAAAGCAAATCGTCCATGAGAACTCAGTTAGTTAGACAAGATTATCTCCTGTGCCTTCATTCTTAAATATAAGAAACATTTCCCCTGAAACATCTGGAGCTTCCTTTAATGGTATTTAAATTATATGTCTGCAACCAGGAGTCTCGAATCACAATCTTGAAACCAAACATGATTTGTAAAGAGCTCATGATTACAAGATCAAAAAGACTACATTAATATGACATCAGCTCATTAATTTGTACCTTCATTCCTACCCTCCTGCAATTTAAAAATAGCTTCGCTGATTATGGCAAGGTTTTCTTCCTTTTGGACAAAAATAAAGGTAGCACAATTGAATTTTTCAATGTTATCTTTGATGAACATTTAGAAACTCAGAGCCAAATCTTATCTTAGAGAATTTGAATTTATCTGTGTAAAACTGGAGAAGAGCATAGATCTGAGGAGGAACACAGATTGAAAGAGCTGCTGTACATTTCCAAAGTTATTGTCTAGAAGTTATTTCAGGTTAAGCGTGAGCAGGTACTTGACATTTTACTTTTCCGTTTAACCTATTTGTGCTTCTATGTTCTTCCTGAGAACTCAGAATTGTTTTAAACAAATATATCTGAATCTCTGAAATCCCATTCTGACAGAGTGATACAGATGTCTCTCTGTCAATAATCTGATCAGTCCACTTACATATATACATAAATACACAACACATACACACACACAAGTATATACTAAGGGAATCATGAAATATTTTGCATGTCATTTCTATGGCTTTTACAAGACTACACTCTCAAAAGTCAGAGACCTCCTTCAGCACAAGATGCCTAGCACTTGGTTAATACTAAATTAAATATATGTTGGATAAATGAAAGTTTCCATCTCGTGATTCCAGATATGAGATTTAGTTCACTGAGCATCAGGTTTCAATATTAGTAATTGAAGATTATCATACTTTCTTTAGTAGTTTGCTGTGGGAATTAAATCTGGCCATCTATGAGAACAAATTTCCCAAATTATAAAGTGATGTAACAAAGGGAAGATTATCACATCTCTCAGCTAAAAATAAATTTCTGAGAATTGACAGTTGAGTTTGAATACCCATTTTTGCTCCTTACTCTCATTGCTTCCACTGATCTCTGTTTTTCATATCTTTCCTCCAGCACACAGCTGTCATGAGAAAAGCATTCCAGAGTCATTAGCTCACCTTTCATCCCCTTCTCAGCACATTTGCTTGTTATTTGTAAATTTGTTTGTTATTTCTCATTTTAAAGGAAAACCTGAAAAATAAGTCCTTCCTCAAGTGATTTTAATTGTTCTAAATAGTAGACATTCGTAGGCATGGCTTCAGAGTTAAGATTGGAGTTTAAGGTCCAAATGTTCTTCCTCTTACTTGCTGTGTTGTGTTATCAAGTTAGTTAACATCTCTGACTGCTTGCTTATTGTAAAATTGCAAAGGTAATTCTATTGACCACTACAGCAGATTGAAGAATAAAATGAGCTATTTCCATAAAACACTCAAGCAGCATCAGTATGGAACACTCAAAAATAGTAGCAGCAGTAGACAGTTGTGCCATTTGCAATTGTATTACGTCCTTTATATTCCTGTTCCCAAAGAAATCAGAGTGCTGCTATCTAAATGTGATTTGTTCTTAGTGTTTGTGCATTTGCTGGTCCTGGTTTTTCTTGCCATGGAGAACATATATTCTGTAGCACAAAGCAAAACGTGGATTGTAAAGTTGTAATTTTATACAAAAAATGTAAAATTATGTTTAAATAAATAAAATAAGACAGTAAATCATTTAATGACTTATAGCAATGTTACTCAGAGATAGATGAGAGATACTATGCTTTTTTGTATACTTAGATGATTTGATACCCCTAGATAGACTCATATCACATTTTTGTTTAAAAGATTTTTTAAATAACTACCATAAAACCATTCTTCAGTGAAACTTTCACGGAACATTTTGTGATTTTCAAATACAAAGTATACCAATGAGATATTTTTGAATTTTAAAAAGCACATGCTATACAGGGAAAAAGCATTTAATTGAACAATCTACTCTTGCTTTTTTTTTTTTTTTTAATCATGAATTTGTTTTTGCACCATGCTTGTCACCAGAGACTCTTACAACAGGACAAAAAGCAACAGTATAGCTTGCACATAACCCAAAGATTCCCCATGGAATGTGATAGTTCTCTAAATTCTGGCTAAGTGTGGGAGGACTCCAAAGACTGTCTGCAGGTAGCTTATTATGTTGCCATTATTCCAAGTCCAAGCTAATGGTGCGTAATGGTACATACCACTTTAATGATTAAAGAAAAACTTACATGAAATAAATGGTCCGTCAAAAGCAAACAAAAAAAAAAGAAGAAGAAGATGCATTAACAGGTATGATTATTTCTCTAGTATTGGATGAAACAAGCCCCATATATATTCTTACAATTTCTTGGAAGTTCCCAGAGGGAGCCACTTTCCTCCATCATTCATTTTAACCTCTCCATAGTGATAATCCATCATTATGAAAGCAAGCATCTGAAAAGACTGCAATCACCCCATAGAAGTCCTGCCTTCCATCCATTTAAATGATAAAGTTTGACATTGCTGATGATTGAATTGCAAAGAATTAAGGGAAAATAAATTTAAATTTGCAAAATGGTTAGTTTTAAAAATCTGCTATATGTTGACAGTTGAACTGAAATCAATTAAATGGAATAATATATTTTATCTTGTATATGTATAAATTATTAATCTCAAACCAGTTCTGCAAAATCAATATCATTATCCCCATTAAAATCAGGAAAATTGAGACATAGAAGGAATGCCAGCATTGGCTAACGTTCTCCACTTATGAATGAATGATCTAGAATTCCATTTGGAATCCATGCCTATCCAACTCCTAAGATTTATCTATTTCCATTACACAACTACAAATAAGAAAATCAATAATCATTTAGTTTTAAAAATAACTTGTTTCACCATGAGCCCAGTTTGGTGCTCAGGATTTTTGTGCATTTTTTCATGACTCACTTTCTCAAAGCTGCCTGGTTGTAGATGATATACCATAATATAACCTCAATGAAATGAGGAAGATAATGTCTCTAACTTCCTAATTATCTGAGGAATGAAGAGATGAATGAATCAATGAATGAATGACCAGAAGATATGGTTGAAGCTCTTAAGTTTATCTGATTTAACTATAAGCTTTAAGTGAAATCAAGATAGGAATGTAAACTTATAAATTGTTTTATACTGTGTGTAATTGTTTTATAGTGTTCTTAGCTAAGTGATTTTGGTAGACTGGAAGTGGGGCCAAAGGAGACCATATTTTAGCAGAAACATTATGTTGAAAATATCATCACTTGTTATTTGTATGAATGACAAAAATACTTATAATACTGTCTTAACATTGATTTACTTTTTTTAAAAAGAGAGAGAGAGAGAGAGAGAGAGAGAATTTTTAATATTTACTTTTTAGTTTTCCGTGGACACAACATCTTTATTTTATTTTTATGTGATGCTGAGGATCGAATCCAGTGCCCCACGCATGCCAGGCGAGCGCGCTACCGCTTGAGCCACATCCCCTGCCCCACATTAATTTACTTTTTAACATCCACTGATTGCCTCTCTCTCTCATCATAAAGACTCTACATTAATTTTTAGTTTCAGGAACAAACTCTAGTAGCTTACCTTCCACACTTCACAAATGTTCTCTGCATCTAGTGATTTATTTCCCTTCCTTTTTTCTAACACTATTTTCCTTGGAAATATAGTACTGCCTTCATTTATTTGTCTAATCTGTGTTTCCCTAGCATCTTGCTTTCCCTACTATCATTTGTTTTCTATTGTGTAACCGTCTTCATCTAATTGTGCAGATGTCCTTCTACTTTATGCATCAATGGAGGATGAACATCATAACTGGTAGGCCATTAAAAAATGTATCATTGCAAATGTTAAGAACTTGTTAAATTACAGCAAAGATCTTATTGTACTTTGTACTACTACAAACAGTTCAATATGAGTCCTAGCTGCATGAAAACTTACAAATTATTTCTTCCAGCTATCCTTAGGGTATTTTGTGAAGCAAAAAGAAGACAAATTTCCATTATATGTTGTCATATTCTTGCCTAGAGCCCCCAAGAAGGAATAGATCCCTGTCATTACCTTGTTTTTGACTTACAGAGATCCATTATAAATCTTCTGACCTACAGAGTTGTAAGATCATAATTTTTTTTTTTTGCTACATGCCAGTTGGTACAAGTAGTTTGTTATGGCAGCAATGGAAAACTCTTATGACTTTATAATGTTTTTGCAAATGATGTTCTTGTTGGGGTAAATCCCAGACTGTTAATCCCTTGAAAACAAGTGAAAGAAATATACTTTGCTTCTGTAGTAATCATCAGTACATTTGTTATTTAATAATAAGGTAGAAAGAAACATATGCAATTTGATCCAATATTGATGCTTAAATTGCAGGGGAAACATACTTCCATTTAGTGTTGGAGAATATCTCCAGTGTTTGACATTTCATTGTCTACTGAATAGGTTCCACTGAAATCCACTATCTATTGAGAGAATCCCCATTCACTCTTCCATGGTTCTGATTGTGTATCCATGAATTAATAGAAGGAGAGATTTCTAATTTCATTTCTTGATAAATGTCCTTATTTTGCTATTTGGAACAAGATGAGCTCCTTTTTATTACTTTCTTCACATGGGAAATGCTGATATTTTTCCATGAGTCCCACTTTTGGTCTAATCATAGCATGTTGGTGCAGAGGCTTTTTACATATTCCAAGTTCAAAGTCTGTGAAAGGGCCTGTGGGTAATCTCTATTTTTGTGTTTACTGTTCCCAGTCTGATACTCAGCCTTAGGACTGTGTCAATCCTATTGAAGGGCTTCTTATGAAAATCGATTAAATTTTATTTTATTTTAAAAAAAGGCAATGAGTAGCATGAATTTTAGGATATATGAGGGAAATATTTTTTAGCAGAATTTTAATGGTCTTAGTAAGAATTCAAATGAAACCCATACCATGGGCTAGAAACAGGGAAACAAATTAATTGATAATTGCAATGAGCAGGTTCTATTGATGGTATTTTAGAGGAGCATGATCAAAATAAAGAAAGAGGAAAGTGGTAAAATTTTGATGACAGGAAGAGCTAATTATTAGTTTTATTATGTGAAGGATGGAGAAACATCCTGGATACATTCAATTCATGGGAGATAAACCACCTGAAAGGTAATTTAATATTTAAAAACACAGAATGGTGTGAAATAGAATTATGTTTGGGGAAAAATACAAAAGTATTATTTGAAATAGTGTTTTGGCAATCTAAGTGGAGATGCAGAGAAAGAACTTGATTATGTAACCCAGAGAAATATCCAAATTGGAGATATAAAATTGTGAGCTGCCATTGGATAGAAAATCTTTGAAGCCTTGAAAGCAGATGTGGTCCCTTAAAAAGAGGTTATAGGTAGAGTCCCAATGCTTCAGTTAACCATACTGTAATATTTGAAAATTTAAAAGATGATGAGGAATCATGAAAGATACAGAGAAGCAGCTAGTTAGTCAGAGGAACAGCCGTGAGAGTTTTTACTGGAAGTCAATTAGGGGAAGAAAAAAAAAAAAAAAATATATATATATATATATATATATATACATACATATACATACACATATATATATATAATATATTAACAAATTTATATATATATATATATATATATATATATATATATATATATATATATATATATAAAGACATAATGGATTGCTGACCATAGAGCAAATAAAAAATAAACTGGTGATTGGATTTGACATTACATAGTTTATTGGAAAAAAATTTCACCAGAATTAGGGAGGTGAATGCTAATTGAAGTGGATTTAAGAGATGATTGCAAGAAAGAAATTAGAGAGCACAAAAGAAATTGACAATTTTTAATGGTTTTAAAATTAAAGAGAGCAAATGATGTGGTAGCTGAAGGGAATGAAATATGAAGTCATATACTTTTTCTTTCTAAATGAGGGTATTATAGTCCATTTTATGTGTCATTGAGAATTACCTAATATACAGAAGAGGGATTGATGATGGGAAGAGTGAGTGGGGAATTGTTGGAATGATGTATATTCACCTAAATAATGAGAGGGGATGGGTACCTGTGCATAAGGGAAGGGGTTGGTGGCAGGAAGGTGGGGATTCTATTCACAGTAATAGGAAATTAAAATAAATGCGTATTGATAAGTTTCAATAGAATTAGCAAGTATGGAATTTTCATTTTGTGGGAAATTCTTTTCAAAGTACTTGAATGCTCTCAGTGTACTGGGAACCCAGATCATAAATTGAGAGTGAGGACTGAAAATTGAACAAAAAGGAGATGTGAAGTAGTTATCTATCATACTGAAAGAACAAATCAGGATGACAGTTGCTGGGCAGTCCAGTTAGAGATGGTCTCAGGGACCTAAGCAACTGGTCAGCATGGTAGTCATTATATTTGAGTCATCTTCAACTGTGAACTTGAATGTGTGACTTGATGAAGTTGTGGATTTAACTGGTGATGTAATTATGTTAAGAGGAAACAGGGAAGGAAAATATAAATGGCTATCTCAGACATTTGGATTAAGCTGTGTGGAAAGTACATGCCCAGGGGCCCACATCAGCACATCGTCATGGTCATGGCCTTGTGCTTGTTCTTCCTTATATACAGTCACCACTGTCGGGTCTTAGCTTCCTAAGTGGTGCCTTTTCAGTGAGTAGCATTTATAGATGCAATAGAAGAGTTCAGAATCATTCCCAGCATTAGGGACCCCCCAAATCCCATATACTTTCTGCTTCAAATTCATAGATTTAAGTTAAATAGATTTTTCATCTATGGGAGGCAAAATTTGAAATGCCAACAATGGTAGAGGGAAAGAAAGCTGTTTTAATGTCTTACCTGCCACCCAACTCAGAAATGTTAAACCATGCCATGAAATGATCCTCACATACAACTCATTATGTTGTCACTTTTTAATTTTATTTCCAAAAACTCTACATACATCTAAATAAAATCTGATGCTGTAACCAAATGAAAATTGCCAATTTTAAATCATTTAACATTCCATTTTTTTTTAGTAGAAAACCACCCTTTCTGTTCCTGAGAGGAGCAGAAAGGGTGGTTTTCTTGTTTATTTTTTTGAATGTACATAATGTACATTACATTAAATATATGACATATATACTAACAAAATGTATGGATTTTTGTATATTTGTGTTTGTTTATATTTGTTTGAAGTGAGCAAGGTAAAGAAGAAATGTTTTTTTCTTATTTATCTTCACTTGATTCACCTGATTTTAATCAAAATATTTCTATACAAATCCGTATTTTGAGAAACACTGGAACTCCATTAGTTATATTAAATCACACTGAAATATTCAACATTAGAGTTTGTTTTTTTGCCATAGAGTGAAAAATCTTTCAAAGAAGTATTACCCTGTTTAGAAACAAAAATTTATTCTAAAAAGCATTTTGTAAGTCTTAACAACAAACATTGGTCTGGATATTTATGCCTCTTCTTGAATGCAACAATATTTTTATGTATATTAATCATCTGTAAAATTGTCCACCATCATTTGGTTTTGGCTTTGTCTAGAAAGTCTGTATGGAAATTATTTTTATCCTATAATTGTTCCTTTTTTATTGAGTAGAAGTTCACATAATGTCAAATAGAGCAGTTTAAAGAAAGCAGGGAGTGTATTATACATTCTTATTTCGTTCTTGATACAGACTAAAATGCAACAGGGGACAAGATGTTTTAGTCAACTTTTTTTGCTACTGTAACTAAATGACCCAACCAGCACAATTATAGAGGACGAAAAGTTTATTTGAGGACTCATGGTTTCAGAGGTCTTACTCCCTAAAAGGCCCGCTCTATTCCTTGGGCTGGAGGTGAGGCTGAACACCATGGCAGGAGAAGTAGGCAGGAGAAGTAGCTCACATCATCAGGACCAGAAGGCAGAGAAAGAGACTCTACTTACCAGGTACAAATATATACCCAAAGCCACACCACAATTCCCACCTCCTCCAGCCACACTCTACTTCTTCAGTTAATCCCATCAGGGATTAACTCACTGATTAGGCTAAGGCTATAACCCAATCATTTCTGCTCCAAACTTTCTTGCATTGTCTAAAATGTGGGAGCTTTAGGAGCACACCACATCTAAACCATTATACATGTTAAAATTGAAATTCAAAACAAAGGGTTCATTCACTTATCAAAAAATACTTTATTTGGAAGGATTTCCTGTTCCAATTGCCCCTTTACACTGACCCATTTTCTTTTCTTGTCCAAAAAGGTCTTTGTTTGTTCTTCTTATAATGGTGTTTTATTAGGAAACTGTGGACTCTCGGTCCCTACTCTAAAATGGGCCCACTAGAACTGAGCAAAAGCAATGTTCAGTAAAGGGTGCATTGGATTTCAATGTCAAGTTCTATACAAAGAGACAACCAAAATCGAAGGTAGAATTACAAAAGACCTCAAATTCTCTCAGCTCCTAACTCCAGGGGGTGCTACTCAGGTGGCAAACAACACTGGAGCCATGAAAACCCAATATGGTGCAGAATTGGGTGCCACTACAAATTCATGACAAGGTGCATATAAAAATCAAGGGTAAACAATCTAGTGACTTTTAGAGCTGTCTTGATAGAGTAATATTATATAGGCTGAATCTAATAATGAAAAAGACAGCATTTATTTTGTGTTTTTTAATTCATTTTTCTAATAATGTATCTTATTAAATTATTGATCTGCAAAAGATTGGATGGCAAAACATTCTAGCATTTTTCCTTGGAGAGTTTTAGAAGGACCGTTTAAGAGACCAGGGAGAAACAAAGATCAGAGTTTGGTGGCGGTTAAAGCATGTGTATTCATGGCAAAGGAGGAACAGAAGATGAGGTACAGAGCTGGGGGCAGTCCTTAAGATTAAAGGGGCTTCAGTGTCAAGAAATAGAACCCTGGTCTACTAGTGAGGAAATTCACATGCACTGTTTAACTAAAGGGTAAAAATGAGAAAATCTCTAATTAAAATGATTTTCCTATAGATTGCACTGGGAGGAATCACTGGAGACAAGAAAGCTTTCTAGAGGATCAGATGCAATATTAGCCATCATTATTCTCCTTTGACAGATTGACATTTTGGTATTTGCATCTGGATCAAACTTCCTTTTCAACCCTGTTTCTTTCTGATTTTTTCTTGTCCATTTCATATCTATGACCTCTTTCCAGGCCCCAGTTCCTTCCAACTTGGACAATTGAAGGGTTATTTGAAGCCATTGCTCATGATAATTTTAATGCTTTATTGAATGACTATGAAGTCGGGTATCTGTGAAATCCAGTCTCAGCTTTTTCCATTTGCTGGTTATGCAAACTTGGCTAGTTCATTTCTCTGAGTCTTTATTTCTTCATCTGTAAAATTTAAAAATCCTTTGGGTGGGTTATTGGCTATTTGAAAATTTTAATAAGATAATAAAATAGTCATATGATCTTTTTGACTGTTAGTTATTACATCCCAACCTAATTCCCTGGGACTTATACCTATATTATATATCAGTAGATTCTATTTCCTCCATGTTTTTCCCTCCTCCAAAAACCTAAAGCTTTTATATAATATTCACTTCAGCAATTACACACACACACACACACACACACACACACACAATCAAAGATGTGATAACTGTCTGAAGGAACAATGAAATCCTGTGGATAAAAACCCTTTACCATTCATTTCAATATCATAGAATTTCACACACACACACACACACACACACACACACTTTATAATTAATATTTGGATGTGGAAAGAAAGAAGTATCAGAAAAAAGGAAGAGAGATTACCAAATCCAGGAACTTAAAGTTGTTGAACTAAGGTTCAAATAACTATTTTAAAAGCAATTTAAGAAGATAATTTAACTGTGGCTTGAAGTCCTCATCTTTAAAAGAGGAATTGTAATATGACAATACACATATGGTATTTTAATTCATTTTTCTAATAATGTATTTTATTAAATTATTGATCTGCAAAAGATTGGATGGCAAAACATTCTAGCAATTTCCTGTGGGGGATGACAGAAAAACAGTGAGAGAGGAAATTATTTTGGGGACTGGTTTAAAAAAATTAATTCCTTAATTTTCTCATTGTGAGTGTATGTTTTTACAAATATATGTCTATTTCGAATTGCCACATAGTATTTTTACATATTAGTGGGCTACCATGTGACATTTTAAAACATGTATCAACTATGTAATGATCAGATTGGGGTAATTGACGATTCTGTCACCTCCAAGCTGTATAGTTCCCCCGCCCACCTTGGAATCATTCAAAATTCTCCCTCCTAGCTGTTTTGAAATATTAAATTAATTTTTGTTGCCCATAGTTGTCCTACTCTGCTTTAGAACTTTAGAAGTTATTTCTCCTACCCATAAACCATCTCTACCCGTTAACTATGGTCTCTCCATCCCTCCCTCATCCACACCCTTTCCGGGCTCTGGTAACCTGTTCTTTACTTCTTTGAGATTAGCCTTTAACTTCCTAAGTATGATTATGCAGTGTTTGTTTTCCTGTGTCTGATGTATTTTATTTAACATAATATACTCCCTTTTAACATAAAGACCTGTCCATGCTGCTGAAAATTATAGAACTTCATATAATTATTTTGCTGAACCATCTTCCTTTTCATACATGTACCACATTTATTGTATTCATTCATCTGCTGAAAGACACCTAGTTTGATTCCAAATCTTGACCGCTGTGAATAGTGCTTCACTAAACATATAGGGACAGAGTGTATTCCAGTTTCTTTGGATACATACCCAATAGCGGAACTCCTGGGTCATGAGAATTCTATTTCTAGTTTTCTGAGGAATCTCCACCCTGGCCTCCATAATGGCTCTATTGATTTGAATTCCCCCAACAGTGTTTATGAGCTTCCTTTTGTCCTCCAAAGAGAGTTGTGAATGAAGTAGCATCTCTAAACATTGCCAAACATCTTCCCTGGAGAACAAAATTAATGTCAGCTGAGAGTTACTCTTCTAGTGGTGTTGACTCAAAACTATCAAAAGAATTTGTTAAAGCACAGATTTCTAGATCCACCCTCAGATTGTATAATTCAGAAGGTCAAAGGTGAGTTGAAAGAAATTGTACAGGTTAGGTGGATGCTGCTGGTCTAGGTCAAACTTTGAGAACACCTGTTCTGGGCAGTCACCTCTGAGCTCATCTCCTGGTTTAGTTCTGAGCATGGGACATATTCATCTCTCTGCCCTTGTAGACATATTGCTGAGGTTTTCCTCCCTGAACTGTTGTGACTAGAGGACTGAGACCTCTTAGACATGAAGAAGGGAAGACCTATGTTTCCCATCTCATTCTTCCCATGTCATGACTTTCTTGTGTCAGGTGATTCTCTGGTACAGAATGCAAATCATGAAGTTTTGCTCAATTGATTGTTAAATTTCTTTCTTTGCCAGATGGACTTACTCAAATGCAAATCGAATATGTCACATCCCTGTTTCAAGACTGCCATTGATAGATACCTACTAGTCAGAGTCTAAATTATTTACCTAAATATGAGTTCTGACTTGCTTTTCCCTTAGGTCTCACCATTCTCTGCTATAATTCTCTTATTATCTATCTTTGCATTGCTTGTTAATATGCGGCACTTGCTTTGAGCCACAAGGAAATAAAAGACATGAGAACAGCAGTGAAAATCCTTACCTTCAAATCCACAGCTGTTAATATCTTAAGGGTCAGACACTGCATAAGCCTTTTATCCTCATTTGACTGATTAGGAAACTGAGTCATCAGAAAATTTATGACATCAATCTTGTCATAAAGGAGGCTGTAAATAAACCTTCACCCTCATTCTTTCATTTGATCCACATGAATTATATAAACAGGTATGTTATTATTTATTTATTTATTTATTTACAGGGGTGCTGGGGATTGAAATCAGGAGTACTCGGCCACTGAGCCACATCCCCAGCCCTATTTTGTATTCTATTTAGAGACAGGGTCTCACTGAGTTGCTTAGCACCTCTCTTTTGCTGAGGCTGGCTTTGAACTCTTGATCCTCCTTCCTCAGGCTCCAGAGCTGCTGGGATCACAGGTGTGTGCCACCACACTAAGCTAGCCATTATATTTCATTTTCTTTTTAAATTTTTCTCTTTTATTTCTATAGTGAAAATGGTTATTAGGGGAGACCTTTTTTTTTTTTTTAATTTTGCCAAGGCATGAAATACAATTCTATCAAAATATTCACAAAACTTGCTTTCTATATTGAGCAAATGTGAATTATTCTTTATTTGATTTGTTGAACTTTTCTTTTTTCTTTGATGGTTTTTGGTACAACCCATATGTTCTCAGGGACTTAGGGGAAAAGAGAAGAGAAAAAATCGGTTCTCACCTGAGTTTACTATGATAACTAAAATCAGCTCTTTGTTTTTCTCCCAAAGAAAGCACAATAACCCACAGTTCCACCTGCATGATACCCAGGGCCTCTCTTGGAACATTCCTTTTCCTCCTTCAAAGATGTGAAGATTGAGAAAACAATAACTGGAGACTTTGAAAAAAAAACTTGCAGAAATTTCATGCATGAAGGTGTTTTCTTTCCAGACTGTGGAAAAGCATGGTAAAAATTCATTCTCATTTGAGACAGCTCAAAAATGGAACAGTTGGAACTCAAGAGAGAGATGAGAGAAACAAATGGATTGGACTTGTTTATTTTCAACATCAAAAGATGATCAAAAGTGATAGAATCCAAATGTTTCCCAAAGGCGGGTGACAATCTCATGCTCGGCAGCCTTACTTTTCATTCCTGAGACAATGCTCGGGAAACTGTAGTAAAATGTGAA
Source organism: Callospermophilus lateralis (assembly GCF_048772815.1). Taxonomy (NCBI): domain Eukaryota; kingdom Metazoa; phylum Chordata; class Mammalia; order Rodentia; family Sciuridae; genus Callospermophilus; species Callospermophilus lateralis. Next base: position 6,741,405 of record NW_027514380.1, on the reverse strand, counting down.
GAACAAAAAGTCCAACTGATCAAAGTGCCCACAGAAAGGCTTTTTCTTATTGCCATAAATACCAGATGTGAATCGATCATAAACACAGATTCAACATAAACTGACTTCATCAACCACACTCTCCTTTCCCTGTTGCACTTAATCCATCATAAAACTTTACCATACTCTCCTCAATATGATTTTTTGTTTATTCCTTTTTTTACTTTTTATTATTAGTTATAAATGATAGAAGAATGTATTTTGACATATTATATATAAAGTATTCTCATTCTTGTGGTTGTACATAATGTAGAATTACATTAATCATGTAATCATATATGCACATAGGCTAGTAATGTCTGATGCACTTTACTATCTTTCCTATTCCTATCCCCCATCCCTTCCCTTCATTTCCCTTTGTATTCCTTTAATTTCTTTCTTCTGTACTCCTATTCTTCCCTAACACCCTCCCTCACTGTGAATTAACATCCATATATCAGAGAACACATTTTGCCTTTGGGTTTTAGGGATTGGCTTATTTCACTTTGTATAATATTCTCCAGTTTCATCTATTTACCTGAAAATGCCATAAATTCATTCATTATGATTGGGTAATAGTCCATTGGGTATATATAACATTTTCTTAATCCATTCATCTGTTGAAGGACACCTAGGTTGGCTCCATACTTTAGCTATTCTAAATTGAGCTGCTATAAACATTTATATGGCTGTTTCATTCTAGTATGCTAAGTCCTTTGAGTGTAAGCCAAGGAGTAGAATAACTGGGTTAAATGGTGGTTCTATTCCAAGTTTTCTGAGGAATCTTTATACTGATTTCCATAATAGTTGTAACAGTTTGCAGTCCCACCAGCAATATATGAGTATAGCTTTTTCCCCATGTCCTTGCCAGCATTTATTGTTGCTTGTATTCTTGATAATTTCCACTCTGGCTGGAGTGAGATGAAATCTTGGTGTGGATTTAATTTGCATTTCTCTAATTGGTAGAGATGTTGGACATTTTTTCACATATTTTTTGACCAATTATATTTCTTCTGTTAAGTGTCTGTTCAGTTCCTTTGCCCATTTATTCATTGGGTTATTTGGTTTTTTGGTGTTAAGGTTTTTATGTTCTTTATATATCCTGGAGATTAATGCTCTATCTGAGGTGCAGCTGGTAAAGATTTTCTCTCATTTTGTAGGCTCACTCTTCATGTTCTTAACTGTTTCCTTTGCTGTGAAGAAGCTTTTTAGTTTGAGTTTATCCCATTTACTGACACTTGATTTTACTTTTTGCACTTTAGGAGTCTTTTTAAGGAAGTCAGTTCCTTAGCTGACATGACTCATATCTGGGCCTACTTTTTAGGCACAGGGTCTCTGCTCTAATGCCTAAGTCCTTGATCCATTTTGAGTTGATTTTTGTGCAGGGTGAGAGATAGGGGGTTAATTTCATTTTGCTACATATGGATTTCCAGTTTTCCCGCACCACTTGCTGAAGAGACCTATCTTTTCTCCAATGTATGTCTAGACTTTGTCTAGTATAAGATAACTGTATTTATGTGGGTTTGTCTTGTGTCTTCTATTCTTTACCATTGCTCTACCCATCTGTTTTGGTGCCAACACCATGCCATTTTTGTTACTATAGCTCATTCCAGGGATGCAAGCTTGGTTCAATATACAGTAATTACGTTTTTACATAATTCAGTACATCAGCAGACTTAAAGATAAGAATCATATGATTATCTCAACAGATGCATAAAAAGCATTTGAGAAAATACAGCACAGCTTCATGTTCAAAACGTTAGAAAAACTGGGGATAGTAGGAACATATCTCAACATTGTAAAAGCTATATATGCTAAAGCCAAAACACCATCATTCTAAATGGAGAAAAACTAAAAGCATTCCTAAAAAACTGGAACAAGACAAGATGCCCTCTATCACTATTTCTATTCAATGTCATACCTGAAACTCTAACCAGAGCAATTAGACAGAAGAAAGAAATTAAAGGAATACATATAAGAAAAGAAGAATTCAAACTATCCCTATGTGCCAGCAACATGATTCTATATACAGAAAATTCCACCAGAAATCTTCTAGAACTCACAAATAAATTCAGCAAAGTAGTTGTATATGTAATTAGCACCCATAAATCAACTATGTTCATACACTTTGGTGATGAATCTACTGAAAGAGAAACTAGGAAAATTACCCCATTCACAATAGCCTCAAAAAATAAAATATTTGGGAATCAATCTAATAAAAGTGGTGAAAGACCTCTACAATGAAAAGCACAGAACATTAAGGAAAGAATTTGAAGAAGACCTTAAAGGATGGAAAGATCTCCCATGCTCTTGGAGAGGCAGAATCAATATGGCCAAAATGACCATATTACCAAAAATGCTACACAGATTTAATGTAATTCCTATAAAAATCCCAATGACATTTTTCACAGAAATAGAAGAGGCAGGCATGAAATTCATTGGAAAAATAAGGGACCCAGAGAGGTCAAAGCAATCCTTATCAAGAAAACTGAAGTAGGAAACATCAGAATACCAGACCTTAAATTATCCTCAACATGATTTATATTTTCAATCCTACTAGGAACTCCCAATAAATTATGCTTGCATATCTGGAGTCTGACCCACAAACTGTTTACCTTCCTTATTTATGTATTCCCTGACTCTAGCCCACATGGAACCCTGTTTCCTTGTATTTTTAAAGTTCTATAACTTCTTATATTTGAATCTGACTTTTCCCCTTAAACTTTCATTTTACCTAGCATCTCTCTGTTATTCAGAATCTTATAATCTACCATATATTCTTCACTCACCAACAACTACCTGGCTTTGAGTATTGATTCCTGTCTCACATTTGATCTTATTGAATTGGCTCAAATGCCATTCATAGGGATGGATACGTTCATGCTCTCAGAGCCAGCAAAACAGCAAGACTCTACAGATGGAGGTACACTTGACACGTACCTGCAGGCATGAGCATCACATATACAGAACATGCTTTTTCCTTGCTGGCTAACTCCCCATCACAACACCAGAATGGTACCGACATTCAGGGTTGTCCCCCATCCCCTACACCACCCGCCAACAAAACCCCACAACTCAACACTCACCTTATTTACTCATTTGTAGTGGGAGGCAAAGAGTGGATCTGAAGTATGTGAGCTGTTCCTGAGAAACAAAGAATAACATTGGGTTTTGTTTGCATTAAAACATAGAAAATCTACAAATTTTCACCTTATTTGTTTTCAGTGGGAATTTTTCACACGGGCATTTTGTGTAATGAGAATACTTATAAATTAAAAATTGAGTGAAAAATAAGGTACCTATAAGTGTAGAATGGATAGGGAAGTCTTTTTATAATTAATCAAATTAATGTAGTTATCATTTTTTTTTAGAGAAATAACCATATCTGTGCATCTATGGATCCTCTTTCACACAGCTGGAAAACATCAATTTAAGTGCTTTGCAGTGTTATTTCCATGAAAGAGTGTTTTCAGATACCTTTGTGGTAATATAAACAATGCCTAGTCTTCTGATCTGATCAGAATTAAATAGTTCCACATCAGATTACAGTGAGCTTGATCACTTATACCTCCATTAATTTTTCAAGCCTTTCTTTTAAATCTCCTTTATAATATATTCATCCATTTCTTTGCTACAAATGAGTCTTAAGAATGTTTTCAGCTTTGGGCCCCATATTTTCTCTGATCAGACTATTTACCCTGCTATGCCAAAGGTGTAAAGAACTATGTGATACATTCATGTTCCTTCTTGCTTGATTTCTGATGCAATGTCGCATAGAGGGCAGTGTCCGAAAAGGAACAAGACCAATCTGAGTTAGATTGACTTGTGCTTATGGTTTACAAAGCTTACACATTTTAAAATAAAAATCTTTATGCTTTTGAATAAAAATCTTTATGTTTTGAATGAAAAATATTATACTGTGTTTAAAGTAGCATAGGCTTAAGAATTATAACGATGTCCATTTAAAACCACATTTGAATCTTGAAAAATCCCTTGGCCTAGTTAATCATTAATGCCACAGGGATAGCTTATGCAAATAAAAGAAAAGAAGATTCCATCCAAAGAAACAGTAATCTGAGGACTCAAAGTATCCAGGTAAAAAAAATCTGTTTAATTTCATATTTCCTTTCTATGTTTCAGTTTCTCTTTGAGTGGAAGTCTAATTCTCTTTCTTTATAGAAATCTCTCCAGATGATGAAGAGGGTTCAATGTGTACCACAGTGATAGAGTACTTACCTAGCATATACAAGGACCTGGGTTCAGTCTCCAGTAAATGCAAAACAAATAAACATATAGTGAAATACAGGACATGCAATAAATGGGTGAGAAGTATCAGCAATGTAGAAAATAACCACCTACTTTCTGTGAATACTTATTTCCCATGTTGGGTTAGGTGCCCATCTCTTGGATCCATCTTTAGTACCAGGAGTAGGGTGTTATAATGACCCAGCACCATCTCTCTGTCACTTGCCTGGATTTGGCACAGAGATCAGTCTGATTCTGAGTGAAAGACAGGAAATCTTTGAAGAAATCCAAACTATTACCTAACACAGATCAGAATATCCACTTGTTATCTCTGGGAAAATTAACATAGCATGGGTACCTTTATGTTCTCATCTTGAAAACAGACAAAATATTGCTTTTAGTGAACATTATCAAAGACTAATATATCTAATATATCATTATCAAAGTCTAATATGTTTACAACTATAAGCAAGAAACAACTAAATATATTGAAACACAAAATCTAGACATTTACTGAGGATTACTCCTTACCTAAATGTTTCCCTTCTGAAAAATTATATTCCAATTCATTGCTATCATCTCCATAAGCTAGAAAGTGATGGATAGTATGTTTCTTGAAAATCATCAAACTGTCATGGTAATTTTTGCAAATTTTATAGTTTAATAGATTATTGTTACAACCAGAAATATGAAAAAAATAATAAAAATTAGAAAAATTAAAAAGGGTATGAAAATTAGAACCCTTTATCTTTTATAAGGAAGAGCAAATAGGATTCTATTGATTACTATTATTTATCATATATTTTCCAGGAATTTATTTGTAATTAATTTGTATACTTGAGGAGGATTTTGAAGTTGAGTTTTATTAGCCATTCTACTTAAGATGCTATATAAGTAAATAGAGTGGTTTCACTTTCTTCATTTTCCTTTTAAGTTCTGAGTATTCTTAATGCTAGTATTCTTAATTCTTAATTGTCTCTTCAATTCAAAGTCATGTTAAATGACAGTGATTTAATTTATATATTTTAAGTGTTTTAAGTGCCTACTCAATCTGGTCTTACGTATACATGACCATTGTGTTTAAAAAGGTAACCAATTTTTAACATACTTTCCATTTTGCCTTTAAAATACAGTTTTTTGATGTGATGCATAGGAAATTTTCTGTAGTGATCTATAATAAAAACTTAACAATGGACAAAACTCGATAATAACAAGTACATTACAATTAGAAGTAAGAACACCAGTGGATGCTTGGGGGAAAATAGATTATTGAGTTTTAAAAACAGAAAAAAAATGTTTCTATAGACTAAGATGCAAGCAGTAGCCCTAGTTTTTCTGGGACAATTATTTACTTTTAAGTATGAGGTAGCAAACTGTATTTTGTAAAAGATATTGTAAAGCATGAATATTGTCATTGCTTCCCTATGTCCACCTTAAGTCTAAGGCCTTAATATTTTGAAATATTTTGGATGTTAAATTAGTTGGCTTGTAAAAAACTGTTTTCTGTATAGAGAAGTATAAATAATAAAAACATCTCCAGCAAATCTTTGCTAAACCTAGAAACAACAGTACTTGATGTGTCAACTATTTCAAAGAATGTGAAATTCTCAAGATAATGTTATCTAATCAAAGATAGTTTAAACTTAGGTTTAAGTTGCCCTGTATCTTCAATATTTTTGTATATTTCACTTTCTGATATTATTCACAAACCATTATTGTAGACCAACAATAAGCAAATAGCAGACCGTGGGACAAATCTGGTGTAATTTACCTTTCTTAACTCATGAACTACAAATAGTTTTTACATACTTAACTATGAAAAGATCAGAGGAAGTTTATTTTGTGATGTCTTAAAATTATCTGAAATTCAAATTTTCTATCTACAAACAGTTTATATTGGAGGACAGCTATGTCCATTCTATTCCAGAAAATCTATGGTTGCTCTCTTGCTATAGCAGCAGTAACCAGAAATTGTAACAGAATCTGCTTGGCTCACAATGGTAAAATATGTAGTGTCTGGTTCTTTGCAGGAAAAAAAAAAAGATAACCTGATGTAGATTATATTACAATTACATCATTGAAAAAATACAGTTTGAATATTTTTGTTATTTATCCCTAGAATCATTTTTATTTTTCTTTATTTTTGATTTATGTATGAACTTCCAAGGGGAGAAATATCCACCAAACATTTTTTCTTTTTTCAATGAACTTCAAGGCAGATTTTCCACATTTAACTAAAACAGATAATTCTGAGTCTTGTTCTTCTTCAGTTTCTTTTACAGGATCCCTCCATCAGGTAGAAAATAGAATTGTCTATCCTAAAGACCCCAAGATTGTGTAAGTACTACTTTCTATGAAGCATTCTGAGACATCAAGGGACATTTCATTTTTCTTCCCTGTTTCTTCTGTGAAGACTTTGAGATGCATAGATCAAATCTCAGTCTGAGAATGCATAAATGAAACAGGCAGCACAAATCTAAGAGCTTTGAAAGAATCATCTGTGCCAATGAAGGAATTCTTTGGTCAGTGTGGTCACCAACAAAATGGCCCACTCATGGTGAGACTGCATACTGCAAATAAGAGCACTTCAAATTAATCAGTTTCAAAAGAAACCTTTCCATACGTTGAAGTAAACAGAAAATTAGACATACTGCATCCTTACCTTCACTAAAATGTTTCAACATGTTCATTCGGTATTCAACTATTTTCTATATAGTAAGGTTACAATGAAGAAGTTAAAGGTATAAGAAATAGAAAGTCTTTGAGAAATTGAATACGCCATCCTTTCCCTCACTAGAACTCAGTCCTGCCATTGGCTTGTGTGCTGTGATGGAAAAATATTCAAAATATTCTAAGTCCCAACCCAGGTTGGCTCAATGTTTTTGGAAACTGGGTTAAAGGAGACTTTTTCTACTTTACCATTTCTGCAGAGAATTTATCAGTAGTTCTAGGCACTGCTTCTGCAAGAAGATGGTCTACGGCCTGTTGGAGAGTGGACAAGAGGTTGGGAAATATGTACTGGGACCCAGGACAAGAAGCAATGCCCAATTCACAAGCTATAGCCCAGAGCCCCTTATTGATAACTCAGTCCCTAGAATCATTTTTCTAAATGAAAAAGAAACGTCTTTTTTTTATCTCACTGAAATATTGTTTTTTTCCCTTTTGAATCACGCTGTGTGTTAACAATGTTTATACATCATATGACAGAATATACATTCTGAATTTTGACAGAGAATAAATAAGGTCAGTGTTTGTTGATACCTTATGCTAGAGATACCAACACATGCATACGAACTGTGAGAATATTCAGCACAAAATAATTTGTCTTTTCAATGAGCAGATGTTAGTAATGTGAGCTCACTGATGCTAAAATATTTTATTACCCCAAAATAAACCACCCTGCTTATAAGGGGGGAGGTCAAGTGTGTATGCACATACAGTTATGATTTTATTATTTTTGCCAAGCAAAAGAAAATTTCCAAATAAAATGATGATGTGACAACATTCACTATCATCTACAATCAGGTTTCATATGGTACCTTTATAATAATATCATTGCATTTATTAAAGCTATATTCTTTCTTATACATCATTATTATATGTGTCATATATTCCTTTAGATAACGTGTATTAAAAACCTAAATCAATTTCCTCCCATGTTTGTCATTGACACCAGCTTCTCCAATTACTTTATATAAAAACCTGTATTATTACAGTGATGTGACTTCTACAATCTCAGGTGATTTTTTTGGATACCCTATTGTCTGAACCACTATGGGAATTTCAATACCTATATATGAAATGTACATTCTGAATAGGCCTAGTATAATAAAGAGAAAATAACCTTCAGTATTGCCATATTTTAATAAAACCTTCCTTTATTAGAAACTCCTACCCCAAATCCATAGTAGCCTAAGGCATTGTAGAAAATGATGCTCAGCACATCACTGCCATCTTCACTTTTAATCCACGCATTTATTTTGGGATATCTCCTATGTTCATTTAATGAATGCTCTCGTAACATTTATCATGACTTATCAACATCAAGCATATCACTGGACCCACCTGGCATTTGTCTATTATGCAAAAAATCAAATACAAATAATTTTTTATAAATGATGTATACTGAGAGAAATTTGGAGAAAAATATCAAAAGAGCATTTTATTTCAAAGATATTCTGGACTGCTATGTTTCAAGGTTAATTGTGGCATTGCTGGATCACAGGCAATTGTAGAAGAAATTATCAACTTGAATATTAGGGTCTTATTGTGTAGTTGAAGGAGGATTGACTCACCCTTAAGAAATGCACATGTATAGAGGATTAAAGCTTTAAAACAAGTACATGGCAGAGTCCCTGTTGTGCTACATATTTTCTTTTTTTAATCCAGGGTGTACAGGTTTTACTCCAGGGGCACTATTGCCTGAAGAATTAGGGCACTAACGTATGAAGTGGATGCTTTCTGATGGCATCCCATCTAAAACATGGCAGGGAGATACCTTAAAGGATTTTAAGCTGAAATATGCAAGTTGCTTAAATCTGCACTGCAGAATCAGTACAGAAGCATTCGCTAGTCACTGATCTGTAACTCCTAGTGAATGAGCACTCAGCGTTCTCTCATTTAGGCCACCCAGTTTTCAATGGCTTCAAGGAAAAATGAAAGTCTATCTTAAGGAGTATCATTGTGGGTTACGCTGGATGACTTCAGAAATTGTGTCAAGGCTCAGAAGGTAGAAGTTCCAAAGCAAGTTTAAAATATTTGGGGTTCACAAAGGAAGAGGCTTCTATTAGAAGACCTTTTTATTCCATTCTAACTTGCCCATTACCCCCTAGTCTGTCTTATACTTTAATCAAGGCTTCTATCAGACATTTGAGTGAAATTCTTCCTCCCTCCTTTTTTTTTTCTCCTTTGACTGAACTAAAATAGAACAAGGAAGCAGACACTGGAATTTTAGTAGTCTTCCCTAAAAATGAATGCTGGCTGTCATGCCTTTTAGCATATATGCCCATCAGGCTAAAAATGTTATTTAAGAGTTTAAGCAAAAAGTTAAATATATCTGGACTAGGATTGTAGCTCAGTGGTACAGCACTTGCCTTGCACATGTGAGGCACTGGACTCTATCAGAAGCACCACATGAAAATAAATAAATGAATAAAAATATTGTGTCCATCTATAACTAAAAAAAATTAAATGAAAAAAAGAAGTTAAATATATCTAATGAGAGACACTGAAAATAATGGCAAGAAAAAATATGCCTTTTTACTAACCCCATACCATCCGAGGGCTAACCATTATACCAATTATCTTAAAATCATGTCTGCCTCAAATAGATTTTGAAGATGAAGTAAACACAGAATAAGTAAACATACTGACTATTAAAATCCCATAGTCTACCCACCCCCCACCCATCATCATTGAGGAAAACAAAGCCTAATCATCTTTCACCGTGTGTAGACTTACAAGGTGTTAAACCATGAGGTGGCTTCATCTCCATAGAGGTGGAGGAACCATGGGTTTTGGATGTTGATTTTTTTTCTTTTTCTGGCTTTCCTTTTTACTGCTGGATAACTCACAGGTTCTGGGTAGCCTCTTTAATCTTTCTGAAACTTTACTTCTTTATTTGCAAAAGAAAGTAAATGTAAATTACTTTACAAGGTAGTTAATAGTTAAGATGATTAAGATAATAAATATCAATTGTTTCTCAAGAAGTAGGTACTCACTTTACATCTTTCTGCTTTATACTACAAATCACACACACACACACACACACACACACACACACACACACACACACCACATCAAGGTACTAGGCAGTCATCAAGCATACTGTAAGTACCAAATCAAAAAATTGCTTTGAAAACACTCAAAGTAACAAATAAGGCATAACAACAATTAAAATTTGTTTTAGCAAATCTATTGTATAATATGGTCCTTTAAAAGATCTGGTATAAAATACATAGAATAAAGTGGAGAACTTTTTTTTTTAAGAGACAGGGTCTCAGTGAGTTGCTTGGCACCTTGCCCTTGCTGAGGCTGGCTTTGAACTCATAATCCTCCTGTCTCAGCCTCCCTAGCAGGCTGCGATTATAGGTGTGTACCACTGTACCTTGCTCTAAATTGGAGAATTCTTAATTGTACATATTAAATGATTTCTAGATATTTTTCAATCATTTACTAACTGAGAGATCAGGATTTTTTAAAAAAACTTTTCTCCATCCAAGGAAACTCCATTCTACTTCTGTCCATTAGAAACATTGCCCCTCCCATTGAGGTGAACAAATATTCTGATCCCTAGTATCATGAATTAGTCTTGTTCTTAAAAACCACATAAATAAAATCAAAGGATATGCCTCCTTATATGCCTGGCTTTTAGCTAAGCATAATACCTGTGGAATTCATTCCAGAGTGTATGTTAACATATATATATTTATATTACTTTCTCTTTCATTGATGAAAAATACTATTTTGATTCCAATGTATACTTGAATATTTAGAGGAATAATTGAAAATACACATTTCCTACAGGCTAGCCTTGTATGCTTCCTCCTTGTACCCATGAAAGTTTAACTTCTTTTCAGTCCTCTCTGTTATTTTGTCAGTCATCTTAAGGTTTTATTTTCCATTGCTCCTGTTACCAGGAGTCACCCCCCTTCCCCCTCTCTGTTTTAAAACCTCAAGCTCCATCAATTTCCAAAAAAAAAAAATATTTTTGTTTCTTCAGTTATCTATCTCAATCCCTCTCCCACTCTACTCCTTATTATTTATTGCCTGACGTCAGTAGAACAATTCTCAATTTAGTGGAAGTATAGACATCATACAAAGGAAACCTTTTTTATTAGGATCTATCATTAAAAAACAAAAAATCATGCTTTTGCCAAGACTTAGAAGACTGTGGTGGTCAATACTGTATAGGGACGAAATCTATAAATTTAACCACGTGATATTAGAACACAACTCACCAGTCATAAACTCTTTTTTAAAATCTATTTCTTCAAATTCAGTCTCAGCATCCCCAGAGGGCCTGACTACTGAGTTATTTGGGGGGGAAAAAAGTTTCAGATGAACTCTCTAAACAACTAATTTTAATTGGAGGACTTTACCCTAAGGAACATTTAAACCACAGTAAGCAGCTTCAGACTCAGAACATGCCATTCAGGAGGGAGTTGCAATTAATTCATGTTTCTCCAAGGGCACTGCTTAACATATCAATGAAAGAAATTTCTTCCAATGAGAAAGTGTGAACCCCAGCAAAGTGGCCACTGGAACCCTCAATTGAACTTTCTTCTTAAATAGTTTTCATTCTTCATTTTAGACTCATCTCTCAATTTAAAGAAGAATATCAGGTTAATAGATTTTAAGAGCCGCCTCCTTCTACCAGTATGAATAATGAACAGGAGTAAAATTCCACACAACAAAGTAATTTTATGTCACTAGGAAGCTGCACAAACCTAAAGCCATTATTTTCTTCTCTACTTATCAACAATAACCTATAGATAGTATTACAGAGTTAACTATGTAAAACTTTAGAAATGTTTTCACTTCAAATGATCCGTAAGAAAATCCTTGTCTATTTTTAGTTTTTCTTGGAATATTTTTCTAGCCTATAAAATTATCAGATAAGCCTTCCATGGAGGGGGGGGAGACCAGCTTAGATAATTACATAATAATATGGTTGAGTAATTATTATATACTTCCACAACTATGCTTTGTGTTTTATAAATATTTTCAGTTTTCATTAACATCTTGAGTGTTGTCAGTGCACTTTTTACTTAAGAAGGAAGAGATTCAAAGCTCAGAAATATCAAGCCCAGTATTCAAAGTCACAAATTTATGCAAAAAGTGTTGTACATGAGATTAGAGCTTTTGCTGTGTTCTGTTTTCAAAAACTTTTTTGTAATGTTATCAACTGAACTGTAATTCTACTCTCCCTGCCTTCTTTGGGTTGGTTGAGTGAGTGAACATTATTTTCCATTAAGACACCTATGAATTTATAGCCACTAAGGCACTGAAAGTTAATCCTACTGTTTAATATCATTGATATATAGAAACTGTAATAGTTTTAAAGTATCAATTAAATTACAAAAATAAATTGTTACTTCATCCTTATGGCTAAAAACTAACTTAATTTGTATCTCAAGAAAATAAAGCTCAAATTATGGTGGTGCAAGATACATTGATATGTATAATTTTCGGACTTTGGTTACAAAAGTGCCAGAAATTCTGAGGACCTTTAAAATATATGAAAGAGAGAGAGAGAGAGAGAGAGAGAGAGAGAGAGAGAGAGAGAGAGATATCAATAACTATGTTTCTCCCAAATATTTGAGGTCATAGATATACAACTCTCAATCTTGCTGATAAGAATAGTGAAGTTTTATGAAGGTTAATAAATTTATTCCAGGGTGGTTCAATAGCAGATAGCAAAGCTAGGGTTTGAAACCAAACTGTACTGTTTTAAGCCTAGATGAACACAAAAGGATCCTCTGGTTCTAGACAGATGAGAATTTATGCTTCTAGGTCAATCCTTAAAACTATTTTTTTAAATGAGAAATGGATATTTGTTTTGTGTTTGGAATCATGAAATTATATTATTTTCAGTAATGGAATGGACCATCCAGGTTCACTGGCATTGTTTGATAGGAAACCACAGTGCTTACCAATATCTCTTGCACACGCCTCCACTATAGCTCTGACTAGGTTGTATGTGACATGCCTAATTCCAATATTAACAATATAAAATGGCAGTTTGAAGCATGATCTTTAGCAACATGTCTAGATCTTTCATCCTTGGTACAGGGGCTACAACATAAAGTCTTTTTATTTTTTATGTTCATTTTCTCTTCATTTGAGTGGAAGATGAACAAAAAGAGTGACATTTGAGTGGAAGATGAAATGGACAAAAAAGAATGATTTGAGGATTGAGTCTGGTTTTTAAATCTCCAGCACTCCTGATGCGGTCACAGGAAAAAAAGGATCACTGTGGTCATTACTCTTATCTTCTAAAATGTCCCAGTACATTCCTCCTTTCCTCAGCTCTGGTTACTGCCCAGTATTTTATCAGTTTATTCAAACCTTCTTGAGGAGAGTAAAATGCTCCTCTTACATGTGTGACCTTTATGTCACTCTAGTCCCTTGTCTTCACTGAGGACAGTTAATTGTCTAAAGCATATTCAGATTGAGTTATGCACCTGCTTCCAATGGCTCATGGTGATCAGGATGAAGTCAAGCCCTTTATTAATTCCTGCAAGGTCCTCAATAATCTCCATTCTGCCTTCTTCTCCAGTCTTACTTCTCATAAGTTTGATCACTATTTCTTTGCTGTTCTAACATGAACTGCTTACTGCTTTAAATGGTCCCTTCTGCCTCTGGACTTTACACAGGCTCCCTCCTCAGTCTGAAGTGACCATCATGCCCCATCTTTATCTGAGCTGTTCCGATTCTATCTTTAAATTAAAGTTAAATTTTCTGATACTCCAAGTAGACTTCTAGGTCTCCTCTCCCCTGTGTTTCTTTATAAATTGGTGCATATCACTCTCAGCAAATTATCTTCTACCATCTTATAAACTAGTTAATGGTTTTCTCTACCCACACCCTCATGAGTACCTTCCTGGCAGGAACAACTTTGCTTTTCTTGTGGTGCTGGGGAATTAATCCAGGACCTCACACATGCGAGCTAAGCAATCCTAAAGATGCTATAAAACTAGCCCAATTTCACATTTTTTAAAAACTTGCTTTTCTCTTTTGATTTCATAACACGGAAACTTTAGTAGGTGGTTTAATCTATTAGAGCTGCTGTAACAAAATATCAAAATCTGGGAAGTGTGTAAAGAGTGGAAATTTATTTCCCACATCTGGAGCCTGGAAAGCCTAAGATTAAAATATCAGCAGATTCTGCATCTGGGCATGGCCTGCTTCCTGACTGATGGGTGGCATCTTCTCATTGTATCTTCACATGTGGAAGGTGCTATTACTTGTCTGAGGTCCCTTTTCTTATGGCATTAACTCATGAGGACTCTGCTTTCCTGACTTAAATGTTCCCCCCAAAGCCCCTTCCCTGAATGTGGTCATCTTAATGATGAGGTTTCACCATAGGAATTTGAAGGGAGGAGCCCCAAACTTACAAACTTTAGGGAAAGCATTCTGGAAACCCTGATGTTATAAGATGAGAAAAAAAAACAACGTGACAAAGCTGCCAAGAACCTAAAAGCTCATCAAGAGTTCAGTCTTATTCCCTTGTCTCTAATTCTCGACTCCCTCCTGGGTAGGTAAATGAAAGCTCAGTTGGAAATGCGCTCTCTGCTTTGATTCCTGAGTGGCCAGTTCACTGACTCTTTCCACTGCTTCTAATACCTCTCCCTTGGGCCTTTATCAAAATGCCTGCTGTGTCCCATCCCCTTCTCAGCCATACATGAACAGAAATCCCGAGAGTAAAGCCATGGATCACCTGCCACACGGATCAGTGTGACACTTATTCTGTGCTCCAGATTAGAGTTGCTGATTTCCCAGGATCTCAGCCTCTTGGGGAAGGGGTTTGTGGACGATGGCCCCTGTGTACTTACTTATGCATATATGGGACTAATAAAAAGACTATCTAATGCCCAAGATAAATGGAAAGAGCTGCTCAATCAGAACTTTTTAAAATGTGTTTTCTCAATTGACGATCACATGGAAAAGATGCTTGTGACTCATTCATAAGCTCCACTTATTGACTTCCTGTTATGTATCACCCTCTAAATTAAGAGCTTTCAATGCACTGATTTGTTAAATAATCATTCAACACCTATGAGGATATCATGATGTCAACATCATCAGTAAGAAGGATTCAGCTTAGAAATGCTAAGGAACTTGTCTGATGACCAGGAAGGAGAGAAATGAGGCTTGAATATAGGTTATCTGGTTTTGGACCCCTTACTCTGGAAAGTCTGCAATGCTACTGTGTTAAGAAAATACAAGAAGACAGCCAGATGCACTGTTCTTCTGTTTTGACCCAGGCTAGTTTGGACTGACAATCATTTACTCAAAATCATACAAATGATAGGAGCAGCTGAGGAAAAATGTAAACAGAAGCATAGTTAAAGTGAAAAGGAGACATAATTTTTATTTTCCAGTGCACATTTGCTGGATTGTTATAGAAAGAGTGGTTTTATTTAAATGAGTTAGTTAACATCAAACTTTAAGGATAAATAGCGTTAAATGCCTTAATGATCTCAAGATTGTTTTGCAGTTTTATAAATATTTCACATGGAAGAAGGAAAATAAATGTCTTGCAAAATAGCAAACAAAACTAACAACCAAAAGTAATGTCCTCACCATCTGGAACATAGTTCTATACCTTTCAAATAATTCAAAATGAGAAAAAAAAAAAAAACGCTCACAACTATTTGGGGTGACTTTGCAGAACTTGATGTAGCTAATAACCTGAAAGGCATGTGAAGACTCATCTTCTTCCATCTGAGGCACCCAGCACTCACTTTCATTTCCACAATTAAAATTTGCCCCTATCTAAAATACACTGGGTAAATGTTCCACAAAAATTTCTGCTCACTTTCTTCAATGTTCAGAGACTGGCTGTTAAAAAAAAAAAATGTTTCCCTTTCATCCATTGCTATGCAAATGATCACCCTTGGAGATAAAAATGATAATGCCACTTATTATTTTAAGGATCCCCATTGTTCAGCATGTTTCTTGATTTTTTTTTAAAGAGAAAGAGAAAGAGAGAGAGAGAGTGAGAGAGAGAGAGAGAGAGAGAGAGAGAGAGAGAGAGAGAGAGAATTTTTTAATATTTATTTCTTAGTTTTTGGCGGACACAACATCTTTGTATGTGGTGCTGAGGATCGAACCTGGGCCGCACACATGCCAGGTGAGCGCACTACCGCTTGAGCCACATCCCCAGCCCTTCAGCATGTTTCTTTACTTCATAATGGTAGATTTAGCCCCGTCACCTATCCCTCTACCTTGGTAGGGTCCCCTACGTCCACTGCCCTGCAGGAGGCGATATTAGGTGACAGAGATTATGATGGACACAGACTGCTGGTAGCAGCAGAGGACAACAGGGGCCACCAGCAGGGTTAGTTCCTGGTGGGGACTCAAGAAGGAGAGGAGTTGTGTCCCTGTAGTATGCTGTTTTTAAGTCCTTTGGGTATAAACCAAGGAGTGGGATAGCTGGATCAAATGATGGTTCCAACTTTTCTAATGAATCTTCATACTGCTTTCCAGATTGGATGCACCAATTTGCAGTCCCACCAGCAACGTATGAGTGTGCCTTTTCCCCACATCCTCGCCAACACTTATATATGTCTGTATTCTTGATAGCTGCCATTCTGACTGGCATTAGATGAAATCTTAGAATAGTATTGATTTGCATTTCTCTGATTACTAGAGATGTTGAACATTCATTCATATATCTGTTGATTGATTGTATATATTCAATATATACAATATATACATTTGTATATATTGTTCAGCTCCTTAGTCCATTTACCAATTAGGGTTTTTTGTTTGTTTGTTTGTTTTTGGTGTTAAGATTTTTGAGTTCAGTTTATAGTTACACAATTCACAATAGCTAAACTGTGGAACCAACCTAGATGCTCTTCAACAGATGAATGGATAAAGAAACTGTGGTACATATACACAATGGAATACCACTCAGCATTAGAAGAGAATAAAATTATGGCATTTTCAGGTAAGTGGATGGAAGTGGAGAATATTATGCTAAGTGAGACAATTGTAAATAAACAAAGGCCAAATGCTCTCTGAGATAAGTGGATGCTGATCCATAATGAGGGTGGGAGTAAGGGGAGAATAGAGGAACTTTTATTGGGCCAAGGGGAGGGAGAGAAGAGGAGGGGGCATGGAGGTAGAAAAGATGGTGAAATGAGATGAATATCATTTCTCTAGGTACGTGTGTGACTGCACATATGATGCGACTCTATATCGTGTACAACCAGAGAAATGAAAAGTTGTGCTCCATTTGTGTACAATGAATTGAAAAGCTTTCTGCTGTCATGTGTAACTGATTAGAACTAATAAAAAATTAGTTAAAAAAAAGGGGAAGGAGCAACTGCAGCATTACAGTTGGCAGCTGGCTGTGAGGTATGGTGAACAAGGGTGTCCGAATCAGGGAAAGACCCCTCTTAGGCAAAACTCACCTCTTCAGAGTACAAATGTGTCAGATAATCCTCAGTTACTCAGAGGTCTCCTTCCTTAACCTTCCTGTCCATGTAGCAGGGAGTACAGGAGACCCTGCAAGGGATGGCAAGGAAGGGGTGGCAAAGTCAAGAGGAACTGTCTTCATAAATGCTCTTGACAGCAAATCTGCTGTGTATTTATGGCCCAATGCAGGCATGCAGGGGACATGTTTAAGACTTCCATGAAGTCACTGCAACAATTCTACAAGGAGTAGGATGCTATATTCAAGTACATACTGATATTTGCAAACAACTTTAATAAGATGAGCAAAAGAGATTTAGTCCAGGTACATAGCCAACTCTGCGTGGTGACTACTGTGGGTACCCTATTCCCATTGTACCCAGCCCTAGCCTTGTGCTGTTATCACGTGTTATGTTGCTAAAAGGAGTAGCTGCAAACAGATGTGGCTGTGGCATTCAGATAAGAGGTCACAAGCTTAGTAACACCTAAGAGTAAATTAGACATCCCCCATTCAAATTAGGAAAAATATCCACCTGTGATATTGAAAAGCAGCAGCTCTTCCTGAAACTTGTCACTCTGTGTTCTTTCCAATGCCCGCTGTTTGCAGATGTTCTTCTTGTTTATTGGAAAAAAAAAAACTCATTTTCCTCCTGATATCATGACCAGAATATTCCAACAGCACCCAGACCACATCAGCTGCAGATGCAATGGATACATGTCTGTGTTTGAGACTGAGGACAACAGCCAGCACAAGTTTTTTTTCAGAGTCTGTAAAAGATGAGGCTGTGAAGTTCTTCAGTTCTATCATCTACCACGAGTGAAGTAAGCCAGTTGAATGTCCTCTGTCATATGTGGATTCTAACCCATAACAAAGGAGGGGAAGTACAGAATTTCTTGGATTAGACAAAGGAGAATGAAGGGAATGGAGGAGGGATGGCAATAGGAGAGATAGTAGAATGAATTGGATATAACTTTCCTATCCTTATATATGAATACACAACTCTACCTTATGTTCAACCGCAAGAATGAGATCAAAACAGTAATGGGTTGCTCCCAATGTTTGTATAATATATCAAAATATACCCTACTGTATATTTTTAAACAACATTTTTTAAAAAAATATAGTAATAATAATAAAAGATGAGGGTAAGGAGCTTTGGGAGAGCAACCAATATCTGTTCCTGTAAAGCCTCTCACGTTCTCTAAGGCTCTTTTGGAAAATTTGCTGAGTTCGTAAGGATCCAGGACCATATGAGCCACCATTCAGAACCTGTGCCATGTTGGACAGGGTTCTAATACTTCTCCAGAGTGTTCACCAAGGCTGAATTCCAGAGATTCCTTAAATGTTACCACCTCTCCCATGTTGCTGTGCCCCAGTCAGCACGTTGACCATCCAATCTGTTCTTCAGTGCTTATTTTCCCAACCCCTGTGATGTGATCTATTAAGGGACATTTTTATCCAATACAGTATCTGTGAACGTCTAGTGCATTCGGGTCCCTGGTAAGGGTCACGAAATAACCGGGACACAGGGGATGCAGAGAGAAGGCAGCAATTGCAACTGCATGCTGAGGTTTATTTGCAAGTTCCTCTTATATTCTTCTTCTAACAAAGCAAGCAATTCTTCAATAACACTTTGCCCACATTGCCCAGATAACATGCCTCAGCGGATACACAGAGCTAACTTCAGATCGTTCCTGCTTATTTGATAAGTACCCTCCTAAAGTTCTTTGTAGACATTGTCTACTCCCCTGAGCAGGCATTTATCTCTTCAGAATGTACTGTTCCTAGGACAAGTATGCAGGAAGTTTCTTCCTCTTGGCCAAACCATGCAGAACTTGTGACTTGCGATAAGGGGAAGAGAACGTTTCCTCCTCCTAACTGAAGTTTGCCTCAGCTGACCTAAATCACAGCCACAGCTCTTGCAAAGTGTCAGGCCTGAGGGAGCTAAAATCTGCACACTTGAACCCCAACAAGTATCCTTCCTTTGAACCACAATGTGCCTCCCTAGGACTGCCAGGCCCAGGTCTTTGTATATAATACAGGCAGTAGAACACATTGGTTCACATGTGCCCATTTTGTTATTTGCTATAAAAACATAAATTATGGATTTCTCTCTACTAGTAGTCTCACTTACAGGAACTGATTCTACAGAAATACTAAACACAATTGTATAAAGTAAAACCGTATGAGGATGTTTGCTGGTGAATTGGCCCTGAAATTGCTCTAGCAAAACTAGAACGATCTTCAGAGGAGGTACTCCAGGGGGGATTTCTGCATCGAATGAGGAATTGAATTTAGTGATCTCTAAGATTTCGCTAATCATCAGCTTTTGATGAAAGACAGGAAAGAGAGAGAGAGAGAAAGACAGAGGGGAGAGAGAGAGAGAGAGAGGGAGGGAGGGAGAGGGGGGGACAGGAAATGAATCTGAATCTTTCTGGTGTTACTTTTTTCCATTTCACTTGTTTTAACTCCCCCTCTGCCCAGGTCTTCATAGAGAAGAAAATTAAGATCAGGTCAATATTAAAAGGCTTCCCATGCTCCCTGAAGTGTTTGGGGCTGCTTCTCTGGTAAAAACTGGAAGGAAAAGAATACAATTTGCAACCTCAGGGCAGAAAAATCCAGCACTGGCAAGAGCAGCTTTCCTGGATCCAGGAGGAGGCAGAGCCAGCACAGCCTTGCCAGGCCAGTGCTTCAGGCTTGTCCTTGTCCTCAGAGGATACTTCCAATGAGTCAACAGGAGCTTTCAGTTTCTCCGCAGAGGGCAGCATGCACGTAGGGATTGCAGGAGCAGATACAAATGGCAGGTCTGTTACAGAGCAGCTCAAGGTCCAGTGAGGGGACGTTGGTCTCAATGTTGCCGAGTGAATTCTGCATGAATACACAGGATGGAAGCAAGAGGATGTCCCAGAGCAATACTGAAAACCAAAGGAAAGGAAAGGATCAAGAGAGAAAGCCAAAATGTCAACAGAAGCTACCTCCATCACCATGGGATGAGGGAGGACAAGTTAAACTTGACATCATTTTTCTAATGGTCTTTAGCTTTCTACAGACCCTCTAGAAGTAAGGAAAAGGAGAAAGGTCAAGGCATCCCAGTGGGTAAAGGATGCAGAATGCCCCCCCCCAAAAAAAAAAAAAACACAAGCTTTAGTTCCACTCCAAAGAGAGTCTAGTTTTTTCTCCTGCTAGCTCAGGGTCTTTTTTTTTTTTTTTTTTTTGAGAGAGAGAGAGAGAAATTTTTTAATATTTATTTTATTTTTTTTAGTTTTCGGCGGACACAACATCTTTGCTTTTTGAATGTGATGCTGAGGATTGAACCCGGGCCGCATGCATGCCAGGCAAGCGTGCTACCACTTGAGCCACATCCTCAGCCTAAGCTCAGGGTCTTAAGAGCCCCAGTGAGCTTAGTTCTTTTCCTGATGAAATTCAAAACATACCAACTACACAGACAGTCATCCTAGGTACAGCAAGTGACAAATCCATGAAGATTAACTTTTGTGTGAATAAGCCCAAAGTACTCCCTAGTACACAGACTGACATCTCGGCTTCTGAAAAGAAAGACTCATAAGAATTGGCTATTTTTTTTAATGTATCTCAGAGTTCACTGTATTGCACATGACACAGAGGCAAACACCATGAGTGCCGAGGGGTTTTGGTTAACTTTACAGTGCTGTGACAGAATACCTGAGATAAACAACTAAATAAAGGAAAGATGTTCACCTTTCTAAAAGTCATTTTTTTAAAAAATTTCTTTTCTTTTTTTGTTTTGTTTTGGTTTAGTTTTTTTGTTTGTTTGTTTGTTTACAGCACTGGGAATTGAACTCAGGATCTTGTACATGCTAGGCAAGTAAAAGTCACTTCTAATATTCACCATCCAGAAACTACAGCTGAATGATAAGAGCCAGTGATCACCTGGCCCAATTTCTTTGGGACTGTGGCCAAGTGAAACATTGTGGTGGGTTACATCTAGTAAAGCAAAGCTATTTCATCCTGGTGATCAGAAAGCAGGGGGGGAGGGAGGGGAATGGAATAGGGCCTCAATAAGCTCTTTAAGGACATCCCTTCAATTACCTGACTCCCACTCTCTAGGAAGGAATACCTCCTAAAATTTCCAACACTGCCTAAAAGGACCATCATTTGGGAACAGAGCCTTCAACACATGAGCTTTTGGAAGACAGTGAAGATCCAAACCACATCTGGAGGACAGCAATGTGGAGACTGCTACTCAGCCAACAGTATGGTAAGGGGCTAGATATCACTGGCACCCTGATATCTGAGATTCAGAAAATCATACCCTTTGAATCCCAACAAAAAAATGGAGCCAGATTACGGGGACCAGGGTGTTTCCAGTTTAAATTGTCTTGATTTTAAATAAATACAGAAAAATTAAACAATATATTCTCAGGAAAAGACTAACTTGGAGCTGCTGCCCCCCCCAACCCCCCAAAATACATGCTTTTGCCTTTCAGGTATGAGACTGTAAATTCAAACCCATGATACCTACTGAGCTTGACAGAAGTACTCAAATGAACTGTTAAGACTTGATAATCTCCTTTTCCCCAGTCTCCAACTTGGTTCCTTATCACTCAGTTGCAGTTGCTGGGTGGTGAATGGTAGAAGTAACTTTTAGAAAGGTTAAATATCTGAAGCTGTTTCAGTGAATCTTGACTATTTTGATTTTTTTTAAATGTCTAACTCGATTCACAACTATACTGAATGATTTGTTCTAAAATAGGACTACTAACAGGGGATGAAAAGGAAACTCCTAATTTGGTTGCTAGTAAAATTTGGCACTCATGAGGCTATTCCAGAAAGTATCAATTTTCATTCCCTGTAGGTATTTCTCTGATGCTACCATTGTTAGAGGTGGATGCCTTGGTGATATAATTTCGAGAATTTCACCCAGCCCTTCATTCCATCAGATTCTTATACACTAAATAAGGAAAACTCACATGCATAATTACATGCAAACTCACACACCGTCACAGGCACCAGAGTACATAATTTACAATGTCATTTCATAGTGAAGATTCCTGGGTTTATTACAGAGTGGGTGATAAAAATTCTGAAATAGCAAAGTTTCACTGGACATAGAAGGCAGAATTATGTAAAAAACAGACTGAAGACTTTAGAGCCAGAAATGCTCCAGTCATCGAAGTGTCCCTTAGTAGGTAGCCTATTGTACACCTGTGTCATCAGTTGTGATAGCATATCTAAAGCACCCAGTACTGAATCAGGCACATGAGACTTCAAAATCTTTCATTCCTCCTTTCTGTTTGGTTAAACTCACATGGCTGGTATGTGAGATGTAGAGATAACAAAATACCAGAAAGGATGTGATAAATAATTACAGTGGATGCTAATAAATTCAAAATCAACTTGAATAATTATATATTTTTCTGTTTGAATACTACCTAGATAACAGTTAAGAAATTTCAGAAATACCTAAACCTGAATTATAGGTTCTGTTCTTATTTGAAGTAAAGACCACTTTTAAAAAGCTATAGAGGAATCACACAAATCTCTAAGCTGTTATATCCATCTCAATGACTATCACCTTGGATGCAGTGATGACATAGACATGAAATTTTGCTAATGATCACCTTCTCAACCTCTATGCCATGCCCAATCAAACCCATTCCTTATACAACTGCTACAGTGTTCTTTTCAAATCACCTACTTCACCATTTCTCTTGTCACCAAATGTGTCTCAACATTTTTTTATGTAAAATTATACGTTAAAAAATGATAGAAGTTTGTTATATTGGTTTAAAGAAGGATACTGTCATGGGTAAATCCAGGGTTCAGTTTTCTTTGGCTGGAAAGGCAGGAGTAGCCATCTTTCTTAGCCATCTTCAAGAAATTCTATCCCTTACTTCCTTTAGTAATGAATAATTTAATAATTCTTGTACAAAGGAAACTACTCCTCACTGACCACCTCAACTCTATTAGTTGAGGGGATGTGGAGTTAGGAAAGATAGTAGAATGAAACAGACATTATTACTGTATGTATATATGTGATTACATGACCAATATGATTCTGCAACATGTACACTCATAATGAAAAATTATATCCCATCTATGTATGATATATCAAAGTGCATAAATGCATTCTACTGTCATATATAACTAAATAAAACAAATAACAAAATTTTAAAAAGAGCCAAAATAAATCTTTCTTCCTTTTAAGTTATCTCAGCTATTTTGTTACAGTGACAGAAAACTGACTAACACAACTGATGAGGAAAATTACACATATAGGTTATCCAAAGCACTAAGTAGATGAGGTGTTTCTGATCTAGTCACTAAAACAAGGTCTCCAAGAAATCAATCTAGAAATTTCTGGAAATGTAACTGAGGTAGTCTATCAAGTCTCCTCTGTTAAAACAAACAAACAAACAAATCCAATAAAGTTATTGAGTTCATTTACGATTCCAAGTACCCTATCATGTATCTTTTAAAGAGTGATTCATGGAACTAGGACAGTATTCTGGATATGCCCCATCCTAATAATAGCCAAATATCTACAATCAGCATCCTAAGACATTACCAATTTTCCTGGTGGCCACATGAAATCACTGACCTATATCCAAGTCTGCTTCTTCTAGCATTCACCTTATAGGCATTATCTCCCCCACCTTTCATATTTACTTTTGCTTTTCTGAACTTGTTTCCTTGCCTTAAACAGTTAAAAAATAAGAATAGTATATATATATATATATATATATATATATATATATATATATATATATATATATATATATATGGCATATCATTCCAAGTTAAACTGAAGCATTTGAATCCTAATCCATTATTCAGCCTAGTTATTTCTCTCATTTCCTGTTCACCTGAAAATGTGATCACCGTACAGAATAACATTATAGAGTTATCTGCAAATATGATAACAATGTCAGGACCAATAACATAGCCTGTCAGATCCACAGGACCCTTTCCTTCTTTTTATATGGAATTTGCGTGTTTATGTATGTGTGCTAAACACAGAACTGCAATCCAGCTTGTGCCCCTCTGACCCCCCAACAAATAAATCCAACTGTCAATACTATGTGATCAATAAAGAAAAATAAATCAGAATTAGCCCACTTTTAATGCAATGTGTTATCAAAAAATTTAAAACAATTTCAAAACAAAATGAAAGAAAAGAAATTGAGAAGAAACATACTAGTTGTATACTACCTGCCACTAAGCTATGATTGCAAAGGGCATAAAAATAGTAATCCAGGTAAATGTCCTTAATTACAAATAACACTACTTTAAGATTAATTATGAAAGAGGCAACAGTTGATAAATGTGTTGATCCACAGTGCAATAATAAGTAGATGCAGAGGAGGGTGAGCCTAGTACTGCCACATAGTATCTCTTTGCAGGAGAATAAAGCTTGATGCTTGAGCATGAAGTCAACCCAGAGAAAGGAGGACTAAAAGATGCAAGGAAGAGTTTCTTGCACAAGTTATTTGAGCATGTGGGTTCATCCAGCTGTGACGATAAGAACAAATCTATTTTTCTCAAGTTCCAGAAGCCAGTAATTCCTGCATACCCCCATTTCTTTCAACCTAAGCTGCTTTGAGTTGGGTTTCTGTCATTTTCACCCAGGAGAATCTTGACCAAAACAGCCCTCCTTTCACGCTACAGAATTACTCTGGCCTCAGTCACCATACCCAAGGACATAACTAATGGCTTTTTAGATATCAGGTGACTTGAGTTTTTATTAAATAAATAATTTTTATACTGGATATATTAGGTAATATTTAGTCTCTTGTTCAGCATGGTTTAAATAGTAGAGAAAATTTCATTGGTTCCAAAAAGTGTGCTCTGACCCCTTTTCCCATTAAGCAAAGATATCCAGCTCTATCTCTACCTACATGATCTTCAGACCTTAAAACAAAAAAATAACACAACAAAAATTGACCTGATTTGTAAGACTCATTAACCTTGTCTTAATTTTGAAAATACCCAGCTTTCTTATCATCATAAAGCCTTTCACATAAAACAGTTTTCTATTTTCTATGAGCAATTCCTCCCATTTTTCATTCTAATTATTTTTATTATTAACCATTAATTCCATTTGATATTCATTCATCATTCATTCGTAGCATCAACTATGAACCAGGTACCATTAATATGTGCTGATTTTTTAAAAGTTATTTGAATGTTTTAGATTACCATAGATAAACCAGGAAAGGAATCCAGCTTCCTGGTCCCTCACAATGCTCTTTTTTAAAATTAAAACCTATTTCATCTATATAATTACACAGATCTTTCTCCTCTAGCATAAACAAATAGGACTCTCCATGTGTTTGCTTAGGAATAACGCCAACTGCTCCAACACCAGCCTACTTGGAGACCAGAGAAGGGATCCTTTCTAGTGGTTAGACTACCTCAAGAGAAGGAAAAAAGAAATTCTGGTTTACTAGAGCTCAGCTGTGGAAGCATGGTTCCTTCATCAAAGAAAACATTTAAAAATTAAGCTTCTCTTTAAAATATCCATTTTACTAACTGAGAAGAGAATTGCCAACATCTTGACAATAACTGCATTGCAGGCTTTAATCAACATTTAAGAAAAGTGCTCAAATGACTTGGTTATTGTCAGTAATACTCAGCTATACAAAGGAGAAAAGAACAAACCAGAAAAAAACAGACTTTGAATCTTGCTTTATTTCTTCATTGGACCTGTGGTATAACCTTGGGCAAGTCTTCTACTTTTGGGCCTCAGAGTTCAGCTAGTTTTAAAAATGCCATGGATAACACTACACATTTTCCTAAAAATACAGAAGTTTTACTCACTTCATAAAACCCAATACCAAATTGTTACATGGGAGTTCCCATACAAATAGCTAAGATCCTTATCCATGTAAACATGAGATTCATTCATTCATTCATTCACTCCTTTGTTTTTATTCCATTCATTTAATTTATTCATTTATTCCATTCTTGCTGGATAAAGAACATTTTTTTTTTGCAAAGGGCCATCTATATAGGCTATACAATCTATCATAAGAATTTGATTCTGCCATGTCACAGGAAAACAACCATAGACAATGCATAGGTATAGTGGTGTTCCAATAGCATTATTTATAACAAGAAGTGCGGAGCCAGCTATCACCTAGTGACCATAATGATGAACCCTGCTTTAAGCAAACACACATACAAACAAAAACAAAAGCATGTATCATTTAAATTGAACCATAGGAAAATATTAAAAGTGGTAACATTTTTACATGGTTATCCCATTTAATCCTCATATACACATAAGTCATGAGTCCCATTCATTTCAATATGCAGAACTGAAGAGAAACAATTTCCACATTTTTGTACTTTGCGTGTGGAAAAATTTGACAAAACATTGCAAAATAAGTAAATGATGTGAAAAAAAAAAGCAGGATAAAAGCATAGACAGTGATGGAGTGCTCTTTTAAAAAGGTTGATCTTATAGTTCTTTATGATAAGGTGACATTTCAGCAGAGACCTGCATAAAGTGAGGGCACGCCCCTTACAGATATCAGGAAAAAAAATGTTCTAGGCAGAAGAAAGAAAAAGCTTAAAGTCTCTGGGATGAGTATGTGCTTGGCATGTTAATGGAGAATTAGGAAGTTAATGTGACCTGGACAACTAAGCAATCAGATAAGCTGATGGAGGAGAGGTCACAATGGCAGCCCTGTGGTAGAAGAGGCAGAACCCCATAAGCCAAGGTGAGAAATTGGGATTACATTCTGAGCAAGCTGACAGGTCAATAGAAGGATGAACAGAGAAATCCTATGGTGGCACTTACACTTTTTTTTTTTTCATTCTTCCTTTTTTGGTACTTCTGGGGATCCATCCCTGCGGATCAATCCCTGTTAGGCAAGTGCTCTAAAATTGAGCTAAATCCTGTCTCCTCATTTACACTTTTAAAAAGAATCACTCTGGCAGCTATAATGAATGCTAGGTAGGAATAAAACTGCCATATAAAAGTCTGTCGCTGAGTTCAGGAAACAAATGATAAGAAGCGGAAAATGGAATGAGAAAGAGGGATAATAAATATTGGGATCAATTTTCAAGCTTGATATTATTAAAAGGTACCAAAAATGAACTCAGAAACATAAAATAATTTGTTTTGGTCAGTTTTTTTCTCCCCTGTGACTAAAAGATCTGACCTGAACAATTGTAGAGGAGGAAAAGTTTATTTGAGGGCTCACAGTTTCAGAGGTCTCAGTCCAAAGAAGTCCAGCACCATTCCTCAGGCTGAGGCAGAACATCATGGTGAGAAAGTGTAGCAAAGGGAAGCAGCTCACATGATGATCAGGAAGCAGAGAGAGTTCTACTTGCCAGATACAAATATATACCTCAAAGCCATGCCCTCAGTGAACCACTTCCTTCAGCCACACCTCACCTGCCTCCAGTTACCACTCAGTTAATATCACCGGGGATGAATTCACTGATTATGCCAAGGCTGTAACCCTGTCGTTTCTCATCCAGACTTGCACTGTCTCACATGTGAGCTTTTGGGGGACACCTCATATCCAAACCATAACACTCGTTCAATTTTAAACAGTTAAGAAATAAATATCAGGATCCACATTATGCTTAGCATCAAAATCTCACTGACAAAAAACTTTTAATTAGCTCCTTTCCACAATTTTCCTATACTCAAATGTAAGCATTCAGAAGCACTAGGAAGATTAACCATTAGCAAATCTACCTGTCCCTACAATTCCTCCCCCTATTCTTGCAACAATTTACCTATTTTATTATGTATTCATTGCTTATTTTTGCCCTTTAGTCCTTGAAGAATATGATACTAGGGGAAAATGTACCCTGTTGGCCATATAACAGATTTGTTGCAAAGATAATAAAGGAAGGGCTTAGATATATTCACACACACAATCCAATAATCTTTCCAGCATATTACCCTTCAGGTTATAGTCCAAACTGAGGTTCATCTCACTTTTTGCTATTATGGATTTCATAAATCTTCCAAGTACTCCTCTGCTCACCCTGCCAGTACCCCCCCCCTTTCCATCTAGCCCAGTCCCCAAAATACTGCTATAGAAAGTACTAGCCTGGGACAGAACCAAAAGTCAGAGCTATTAGCTGGTGGCATAAGAACAGAAGTCAGAATTTAGCTTAGAAGCCAGATCCAAGCTTACCATTAAGCTCAGCATAGCTGAATACCGGCTAACCAACAGGACAGGCTGTGTTTAGATTCCTATTGATTGCATCACTGGCTAACTAATTACTTGGGGCAAAGTTAGATGTTCAGAGGATACATATTTACAAGGTTTTCGATGTATATTTTTAGGAACAGGTCTTTACTTTTTACAAGTGTACATGAAGAACAAATTTTACATTAAAGCTATAGAAGATATCCTTGATTCCCAGGTTTAAACTTGGGGGTATGTTCCATACTGTTCTGTACCCAGTTGCGCACATAGTGATCCACTTTCTAACACATTTTCCATTAATATTCTTAATTTCTCTTTTTGCTCCAATATCCTATGGGTGCTTTCTGGGAACACTTGAAAAATAAATAAATGACTTACACTTATGTCTATGTATCACAATCTGATTCTGGAGCACTTCTCTCTGAAACATGACTGACACATAACTCTGAAGTATAATTAACATGTTCTAATCTGGGCCTTTCCTTTTTTCCTACACCATATCTTTGGCAACTTTGTCCAACACAGTTTGAAAACTACACCGATCTAACAGTAAAGAGTTCAGAGGCCAAAACCATAGAAACAAGAGTTCTATACAAGGTTCTTCCACAAATTGTTGTATGACTTTGGCAAAGTCAATTATATTCCCTTAACAATAGCTCCTTCATGTATCTTTTCACTAATGATAATTTTTCTAGTTCAGTAATTCTTATTCTAACTCAGAAAACACTAATATAATCTTACAGCTTTCCCAAGCATGACTCCTTTTCAAGACTTAAACTAGATCACAATCCATCTCCACATAGTTTTACACAGCAGATGGCTTTTATTTATGTCGAATTTTCCTTACTGGGCTGGGTAGACAGAATACTTTAAAAACCAGAATCCACACAAGCATATTAATGTAATTATCCTAGTTTAGACAAATAAATATGTGTGGACTGGATTAGGTTAATATTTGAGGCTTTGCTGATATAATCACTAGTCCTTCTTTAGGGATAACACTATAGTTGGTCCTGTGTTGATTCATCTGAGAACTTAACTTCAACAGAATCACAACATTCTTACAAGGAGGCATGACTTTCATTATTAGTTGTGAAAACTGAGGCTCGGCTCAGTATAATAACTAAACTTCATTCCACAACGAATAGATGTTGGAGCTAGGAAACATGACTTTTTTGGATACTGAAACTGTAAAAAGTTTAAAATATGTTGTAGTCCATTCCATAATAGATTGTGCCGTAAGCTGGATATTCTTACCAAACTCAAGTCCCCTTTCTCACTTTCCTTAAATTATTGGCCCACAAATCAACCAAGAAAACCAGGTATGTACTAAGTGTTCAGTAAATGGTAGTTCACAGTACTACTATTACAACTACTATTTCTAATGGAAATAATTTCTGGGAATTCCTGAGCTGTATCAAGTACAATATGTATTTTTGTTTGAAGAAAGAATCACATCTAACTTCATGAATCTATTAAACAGTCATGTGTCTGATGTTCTGATACCTTTGACTAGTGTATAGAACCTCTGTCTAATCAGACCAGGAGAATGCTGTAAAGCCTCTATTCTTTCTTTGAATTACCCAGATCAAGCATCCTAAACAAAAATTCATTTATTACACACCAACTTTTTTGGAGTGGTTGACATAAGTTTCCTAAGTTTCTTTTTACAAAAATTTGTTGACTTCATCATTGAATTCCTGTCCAGAGCCACCTGTATGTGGTATATTTTTAATTTCTCCAACATTATAGTTTTCAAGCCTAACTTTTGGGGTCTTCCAGAATTTCTGTAACATCTTTTAATAATACATTCCCCTCCAAAAAATAATAATCTGACTAGGTTCTATTATTTGTAACCATGAAGCAAAGCTGTTTAATATCCAAAAGTAGTGCCTAATGAATGGCAAAGTCTCAACAGATTATTCACTAAATGATTAACAGGTTCTCTGGGTTTCAGAGCAATTGAAGAGAAGCTGAAACATTCAGGGTTGTTTCTATGTTTTCCTTAACAAAATCAAAACTCTTAAATATCCCTTCATTTAACTATCATTTGGGGTTCTCTAGTTTTGTGGTTTCTAAAACATCTGCCCTAAAAATAAATGCAGTTCTAAAATGGAATGTACTTATTTCAGTTACTCCAATGAATCTTTAAAACCATTCACTTATACAAAATTAACTAGTCAGCAAAAAAGAAATGGGCATGTATGTCTCAGCAAGTCTTTGACATTCTCCTTCAAAGAATAGTAGTCATAATCAAATTAGGCTTGCTGATTCTTCCTGCATTTCATAGTTTGCCAGAGTAATGTGAATTTGTTATTCATTTTAAAAATTGTGACTCTAAGTTTGGTTTGTACATTTTAAAGGAACCTGGTCAACCATCTCTTAAATTATAGTGAAAAAAACAGCCATAAAATACTCATGTCTTAATTTGTATAAAACCTTTCATATTCAGAACTAAATGGTAAACTACCAAGTTGATACTGAAAAATAGTCCCCTAAAGGAGCTTAAGTTCCTTATATAATCAAATTGAACAAAACACATGAATTTTTGCTGTGTATTGAAACATTATTTCTTACATATCACTACGTGATAGATTATATTGACAAAAATATGCATAATTTAGGTGCTATAAAAACAAATTAAAAAATTTATCATCTGAATTACAATTTCTTCCAAAACAGAACAATTCCTTTTGAATGTAAATGACTAGGAAAATGTATTAGGCATAATATTCTTAAGCAAAAATGTACTATTCTCAGCCAAGGTTTCTCAGATACTAATTTAAGGTTCTATAGAGAAGAGAAAAGGTTTACAGTGTAAATGCCTCTCTTTCATATTAAATTACAATTGAAATTGCAATACTGAAGTTTGGAAGTATTTTAATTTTGATGTTTTTATTTTGTTTTGTTCCTTTTTGTGGAATATTCAATTTCTAGAATATATTTCAAACTCTTAAAATACAGCTAGAAATCTACAAAAAAAAAGGTTATAACATTTTTAGCACAAACCAACTTTTAAATACATTAAGAAAATGGAGCAGGAATCATTCAGAAGTTCATCTTTTATATTTTCTCTACTCAACACTCATGACCAGTATGCAAAATTCCTTGCTGCCAGGTAAACATATGTCCTTAAACTAAGTCATCATTTGAAATAAGTATGGGTAGGCAAAAAAAAAAGTTACAATGGTTTAAGGATGTGCAGGATTCTTATTTTTAAAATTTGTCATAAAGAGAATCATTTTTAAATGATATTAGTTTTCTTTATCATTAAAGTCATTTCACATTTTTCTACCATTCTATTTTCAGAAGTGAGGCTGGTTTGGGAACATTTTCATCACATTGAATGGCCTTATAACGGTCTATATACCCAGTTTGTCAGGAAATAATGAGGATAGTAGATACTCTCAGCTCTGAAATTGAACAAATTGTTAGGACTTTTCCTTTTTCTCTTCCCTTTTCTTCTTCTTTTTGTCAGAATTTGGCTTGTGTTAAATGAGGGCAAGAGAGTGAGCATATTTCAGAGCACTGTCATCTCCCTGAGACCTTCCTGCTTTAAGATGTGCTGCATATTGAAATACACTGAGGACACTTCCCAGGGGAAAGTGACATTTAATCCCCTGCTGGCATCATGAGCAAATGCTGTCATTGCAGCATTCACTGGAGGAACACAAGTCTATTTCTTCTCAAAAGATTTTCACTAATATATATGAAATGCTTCTTGACACTCTCTGAGAAATAATCTCTCTCTCTAAAATACTCAGAAGGTGGCCCAGTGGGTGATCATTTCCGAGTTGCTCTGACTGTTAAGAAAACAATCAGAAAATACCAACCAGGGGCTCCACTACCTGGGAGTCCATTCATGTGAGTACGTGGGATCTCAGCTGTGTATCATTTATTTTATAGTCTTCCTAGAAATTTAATAAATTTAATGGAAAATTGCTCTAATTTTTCCAACATGTCCAGTACTCATCTAGGACTTACTTATGATATAAAGAATGTATGCAAAACAGATTTATTTTTCTTAAAATAATTTAGAATGTAAACTTATCTGATAATTAGTATTAAGTATATGTAGTTAGTACAACTGAATAATACAACTGAATAATAAGTATGCAATTTATTGATTATTATTGTATGAAATGGCATAGCCCAATTTCATAATCATAAAGTCTCTCATTTGTGATTTGATATGATTTGATATGAAGTTTTATATGATAAGGCAAATTAAATTTCACTGGCATCTATTTAATAAAATAGTGCAATAATTTATAATTGGGAATATCCTTGAAAATACATAGTGAAATTTTCCACTGATATTCTAGAAATCCAAGCACACAAGACAAATCCGTCACACATCTTAAGATTTAATATTTGCTCTGAAGATGAGATGAGGAAAAGTCAAGAAGAAGAAAAGAGACTAGGAAATGGAGATGAGAAAAGAAAGATGAGGGTAGGCAGTATATTCCATTGGAGAAACAATAGAAAACAGATTCGGCTGTACAAGTTTGGATTGGATTTAAGGATCCCCCACAGGCTCTTTGGTAGACAGTGGACATTGCATGATAGATACTGTGACTTGGCACCCAGACCCCATTTAATGGAATAAAGTGCTGGGGGCGGGGGGCGTGGTCCTGCCAGCCAGAAGTTTTCAGCAATCAGTCCCTTCAGGGATTGTCTCTGCTGTGTAGAGCCTCCTTGATCAAGGTGACACATTTAATAAAAGATCAGAAAGGGAGAAAAATGGACTGTCCTGTATTTCCAGTTTGGGACAACCCTGAAGGGCCACTGTACCAATACAGCTTGCTGCTTTGTTGGGCCAAGTTGCTATTATGCATGATCACTGTTTGACCATTTCCTCTGTCCTTTCCCGCTCAATCCTCCTCCCATGCTCTGGCATTGATCCTGACTTACCCCTTCATATAAATGTTCTGCACATTGTTCTATCTCTGGGAAAGAGTTTCCTTCCCAAGTTGTGATTCCAGAGAAACTGGAACAAAGGACATTTGAGAAAGATTCCAAATAAACTATCCTTTGTTAACCCCAATTTAAGCCAAATTTATTTATTTTATTTTATTTTTTTTAAAGAGAGAGCGAGAGAGAGGGAGAGAGAGAATTTTAATATTTATTTTTTAGTATTTGGCGAACACAACATCTTTGTATGTGGTGCTGAGGATCGAACCCGGACCGCATGCATGCCAGGCAAGCGCGCTACCGCTTGAGCCACATCCCCAGCCCAGAGCCAAATTTATTTTAAAATGTGAAATATATATAGGTGTGTTAGTCACTTTTGTGTCATTATGACCAAAATACTCAATGCAAATAACTTAGAGGAAAGTTAATTTTAGCTCACAGTGTCAGATACTTAGTTCAAGGTCAGCTGAATTCATTACTCTGGTCCCAAGGTGGGGCAAAACATCATGAGGGAAGGGCACAGTGGAGGAGCACATCTCCATTTAGGGCCAGGAAGCAAGGAGAGAGAAAGGGGACTGGTTTCGGGGAAGATGAAACCTTCAAGGGAACACCCCCAGTGACCCACCTTCTCCAGCCACACTCCACCTGCCTACAGTTACTTTCTGGCTAGTCCATTCAAACCTGTTTTATGAACTGATTATGTTACACCCTCACCATCTAATCATTTCACCCCTGAAAATTCTTGCATTAGCTCAGGACATTTTGGAGGAAACCTCATATCCAAACCATAGCAACAGGCAAGAAATGAAATGCAATATGTTATTGAAGAGAAAAGCCATTCTTTCCTTTCAATTGTAGTGAACATTGGGAGAAGATATAGCTTGACTATTAAATTTTCCTCTAAAGGTTCTGAAAATAGTTTTCTTTCTTTCTTTTCTTTTTATTTTAAATTAAGGAATTGAGGAATCAACCTAAATTTCCTTCATTTTGAAATCACTGAATATTTTAGATTGTGCTTATTATGGCTACCAGATCTAAGAAATAATATATGTTATTTTGTAAATGTTGGTGTCACACTGAAGCAGTAACTAGGAGTTTTAGAAAATAGTTTCTGCATCAAAGCACATATTTTTACCCATATTATCATTTCCTGAAGAAGTTAGGGATACCTCAAAAACAAAAACATAATATTTGAAATAAGAGACAAGGTTTCAAATGTTGATTCTCTTACTGACTAGCTATGTGATTTTTACCAAATTTCTTTTATGTTTGAAACTTCCCTGATAAGATTAATATTTTAAGTTACATAATTTGTGCAAGTCACCAATAACTACATAGACCAGGAAAAGAGAAACTTTTCTTCTTTTTTTGAAAATATTGATCCAATCATAAGAGGGGATGCTCTATTGAGGAACATACTGAACCTTTATCTAATATTTGTTTACCTATTTTTATTAAAACAAATGAATAAACAAACAAAACAACTCATGTGGTGCCACTAGTTTGCTGTAACTGGTTTACATAGACTCATGAGAGATAATTATTATATAATTAGTAATTACATGACCCAGTTATTAAACACAGACACTATATAAACAATAAATATTATAAATTTAATTAAATTTTATAACTTAATTCAATTAAAATATGAAGCAAAATAACATAAGTATTTTATGTTATGCATAAATAAATAATAAAAATAAACAATTAAATTATATTAATTACAAAGGTAAAATGCATCAGCATTGACTCATTCCTAATAATTTTATTATATTTTAATAATAGCTAAAATCTTAAGGTTATTTATGCCTATTATATCTGTAAGTTGAAATCTGTGCTCCAAATGCTGCTGTGCAGTTCATTCAAACATCATATTTGGTGATGCCACATTGAAGCTTGGAATGAGCCATGGCAGGAATATTTACTCATAGAAATCAGCAAACATTGTCAATCAAGGTCCCTCCCCATGCTGTCATCCCAGACTCAGTAGTTAAATGTTTACTAGCATATCATTGTAAAGTGTTTATTGCATGTATTTTTTACATACTAAACCCTTTAATTTCATCCTCATAACAAGCATTGGAAGCAGTTGTTACTATGAACCCACTATACAAGTGGGGACCAAGGGTAAGGATTCTGCCCTCTCAGTGCCTAGTGCCCACACTTGCTGGCTGGTGAAGGAAGCATCTTCCTCAGGTCCATGTTTCTTTCATAGACTGCTTTTGAGCACTTTAAATTTCAGGCATTGTGGTAGATGACCATATCTGCCTTGGGAGGGAAAACTGAAGGGTGGCCAGAATCTCATTATTGTACATTAATATTTGTGGGTAGCATTCCCTAAGACTACACAGAGCATAGTTTGACATGTTACATGGGGTGATCTGTTTTAATTTTTTATCTGGAAAATAGGGATAGTCATCATCTTCACTCCTGCCTGAGAGTGAAACCAGAGAGGCATATAGAGCATTTGTTACCATGTTGATGCTTACTTTCCAAATTCTAGTTATCTTCTTACATTGTTAAATGTATCATGAATGTTATCATCATATGTAACTGCAGAAGTTCTAAAGAAATGACAATTTTCTTGTAAATTAAAGAAACAAGATAGAACAAGAAGAAAAATTTTTGAAGAAGAGTGAAGTAGACTTACAGGAAAATGGTTAAGAAAAAAATGATAGGAAAAAGATCAAGGTTGAAAACATGAAAGAGAAATTATGTAAATAGGGGAGACTAGAGAGTACAAATATAAAAAGTAAAAAATGAAGAAGCATTGGATGTTTATTAAATAGCTAATAAAACTTAATGTTGTTGACAAAATTCAAGATTATATAACATTATAATATTGTCTGGATGCTTTTGTAATTTTCATATTTGTGTTGATCAAAATAGACTCCAAGAACTTGGGGAGAGAAAACTTTATTTTATGTGTACTCAAATTTTCTGTAACATGTAAAGAACTCCATAATAGCAAAAGTTAAAAGCTGAAGTTTGAAACATTTAAATAAAGATGCCATGTGTCTTATAAGTTTTCCATAAAATGGATAAATTTTAAAAATTAATATCCTCAGTGTCCCTCAAATCAGTCTCTGATAACTTAGAAGTTGGTAGTGATTCCACAAAATGGAATGTGGAAAAATTATCTCCATTTTATGGCATATGATTTAAAATTAACTTTTGTTGTAAGTCTTTGCCCTGAGAAATGATCTTCCAAAACTGAGAAGAACAAATGGCTTAAAATTATCTCGTGGAGGGATTTGTCTTCAAAGGAAAGAGAATGAACCAGTGTTTGACCAGCAGTTGTTTCCAGAATGCTGTAATACTATTACTATCCACACATAATTGATGTTATAAACTAAGAACTTTTTTTCTTTCTGACTAAAATTTCAGAGCAGGATTCTTCACATTTTTGATATATAAGAACCCATGCTAGATAGTGGAGATAAAATGATAATTCAGTACTCATTCATTCAAAAACAATAAAAATAGTGGATATATGTCATATATGCCTGGAATTATGCTAAGTTCTAGAAATATAATAATAAAACACACCCTTTTCCTTTTATCATTTAAATAAACCAGATCCTTCTATCAATAGAAGAACCAAGAGACCTATTGTTAGACCCCAGTTTGTGGAACTGGACCTTTCATCTCTGAAATTTTCTATCTACTTCAGTTGTAGTGTAAATCTGCTAATCTTACTAGATATACTACTTTATCTTTAAAATTGATTATAATTTCCACCACATGGGATGGCTGTAAGAATCAACAATACTTTGAGGATCTCAGTGTCTTACCCAGTAAATGTTAATTATTGATCATAATCTCACCATAAGTGCTACAGAATTCATAACAGCATAGTTACAAATACATTTTGTATCAAAGCATAGATATGTTACTTTAGAGTGTTCCTGTTATGCAACATATAATCTCCTTAAACAAAGACTTTTCTTTCAAATATTAAATATCATGATTATTATCCAACTCTAACTAGATTTGAGGGTCCTAGTGATCCTAAGACTCAAGGAATACTCTATTTTAACGTAACAATATGACATGCTATAATAGCTCAAATGACACACTCACTCATCAACTTATAAATAGAAACTGTTCATAAAAAGTTGTTAACTTTGAAGGAATAAAAAAAAATTCCATATAAAGATGGCATAAATAAAATGAAATGTGTCTATGAACCTATTTTAATACACTTTACTAGGTCAAATTAGAATAAGTAATGAAGAAAAGAAAAATATTAGAGAAATTAATGTGTTCAGTTACCTTTTAGGTGTTAGGTAGGATGCTAATCACTTAAAAATCAGGGCTGTAAACATATGTGGCACATGACTTTGCTCATCATTTGCAAAGATGACAAAGATGAAAAGATTCAGAGCATGAATGACCAAAAATCCACATGATGCTTGCCCCAAGCCACATGACAGGGATTTAGTAGAGCCACACCTTAAACCTGGGTTTTTGTATCTAGCATCTTCTCTCACAGAAGAGTTTTGTTCTAGAAGCAGGTGCTGGACTTGGGGGAAGACCAAGCTAAAAAAATGAAGTTATTTGTGCTATGTAAGTGTGCACATTTCTACTGACTCAAATATAATCTGAAGTTTTAATAATCATGGACACGTCTTCCATTCCAAACATAGAAGAATAAATTAAATCCTAAAGCTTGCATCCAAAAGTGTTTTATCATTTTTTATAGTGATCTAAATTAACACCACCATCTCCCATGGTAATAGAGTTTGGGAAATTTTATTTTCATTTACTTATTTTTAGAAACTAATTACAGATAAACTTCTGTCTATGTACTTCTGAAACTTGCATTTTTCCCTATGGTTGGCAGCATTTGTATCAGGTTTTATATGCTATAATAGCCAATGCAGTATGCATTGGACCAATCTGAGCCTTTATTTTTTAATGAGTCAGACTTAAAAGGGCCAAGACTTAATTAGAGAGGAGGGAGCTTTGGGTGTTGCACTTATTATTGTTCAATATTTCTGGATGACTAAGAAAGGTGTAGCAAAGCTTATCTATTAGCAGTTCTTAGAAAGTTGGTCTCAGGCTCAATTCCTCTCCCTTAGATTCTAATTGCTAATTCATGTGTAAACACTAATCCACCTCAAGAAGTGGAAATGAATGTTATCCGATATAATGTGCACGATGTGTGGTGAACTAAAGCTCTGTAGTATGTTCAAAGATCAACTGCGACTTATACTGTATCAGCGCATTTACCTCCTCTATTTGGAGAAAAGAAAAACAGCTGAGGCTCAGTTGTATGGTACATTGCCTTCTTATAATTTGTGCTGATATCCTTCTGTCACCATTATTTCCCTTGGTTTATCATTTGCAGCAAACTGATTAGTAAACGCCATTAGCTGGAGTCTAGTAACTATGACTAAATTATCTTTGACCAGAGAATTAACCACACAAAAGATCATACACTACTAATGGGATCTGAGTGTTCTGTTGAAGAAAAAAAAAAAAAAACACATGTTGTTATCCCTGAAAGCAGGCGTACCAAGAATTTAAAAAAAAAATAGATTTCTAAAAAATCTAAAAAAAATAGATTTCTAAGAGATAATACTATCTCCTCAAACCTATATAAATCTTCATTGTAATACATCACTTTGATTTTGGATTATTTAAAAAACAAAGAAGTCTGAGCATAATAAGCAGAATCCTAAGAATCATAAGCTTGGTGGTTGGGGTATGTGGTAGGAATAGTGAAGAGAGGTTGACGGAGGTTCTGTGTGAATCCTCACATGCTCTGGAGTGTCAAAGAGTGAGTCAATTATTTAAAGCTGTCTTTCCAAGATGAAACAATGATTAGAGACATTGTTTCCTGTAGCTGTTCCAAATATCTAAAAAGAAAATATCCTTCAATTTCAATATGTACTACAAACAGTTCAAAATCCTAAGCATTATACAAGGTCAAATGGGATCGCCAGAAACATTTTTAAACAGAAAATAAGCCCATAAGGAAGACATTTATGTTCCTGGAAAAAGCATTGTTTGGAAACTGCAGTTCTGCCTGGTCTAAGTAAACAGGATATGTCACATTCCTTAGCAAACTACCTGTGAACTGCAGGAATAATGCAGTGAAGTAAAAATAAAAACAACTAGCAAAAAAGGAAAAATTAAAAGCAGAATTTGGGGGTTCTACATAGAACATAATAAAGTTAGGGTTAATATTTAATTATACATTTATAGATTGAGAGAGCCTTATTGTATAATACTGTTTTCAACTTCTGATAATGGTAGTTGTTTCTGTAAAATGAAAGCCCTTTAGAATTGAGCACAATTATTTTCCCTTTGAGTTTTGAGATGAAATTAAATCTTTCCAACAACTTCATTTTTTTTTTACTTCCATACAAGGTCTAAAAGATTTTTTACATTCAAAATAGAAAATTCACTTTGTATTCTGATTTAATGGGGACATGTTCTTTCTTTCTGTTAACATTATCCCTGAGATAATAACTCACAATAATTGCACATCTTACCTTGAAGAATATTACTTGGTGAGTCAATAGATGTGAATTTGGGTGAAATTTAGATACAAGATCAGAGGCAGGATTGATCTTTTGTTAATCCTTTATGTTAACAATTGTTGGGAAGGAGGGTGGTGAAAATGGCTCTTATCTTAATACCTTTTCTTTTTATCATCAAGTTGTCTAGATAATAGCCAAAATAGCATAGTAATTCTGAAAAATCTACTAAATCAGCTTCACCTAAGTCCTAGCATACATTCAAGCATAGAAAATTATTTGATAAGCAGTTTATACCAGATATCTACTGAACTTGGTACTGAATCAAATTTTTATAATAATTTTAGGATGAGAAACTTTGTCGACTCTACAAAATTCCACTTTTTTTCCCTCAGCTCAGAGCATCACAGCCACAACTAGAATATATATATATATATATATATATATATATATATATATATATATATATATATATATGCATGTGTGTGTATGTACATATATATATGTATACACACATATATACAATTATACATGTTTCTTAAAGTTTACATTCAAATTAATCTAGGTTGCTTGCTATGCAATACCACAGCCTCCAGGCAACACAATGAATATATCAAAACATTATACTCATCCATGATTTTTTATAGTACAGTAAGCTAAAGTTTTTAAAAACAAACATTTGTAAAAATGGCTTCTTGGATCATATAAATATTTCAAAGTTGAAATTTTCATTTCAGTAATTTTCCTTCTGTAGTATGTATGTTCCAAGAAGTTTGAAGCCCACTGGGATAGACTCATGAAAAAGAAAATTTTGACATTGTATAACTAGTTCATTATCTCATTGAAAGTCCATCCCACCTACTCTGGTCATTACAAACAAGGAAATTTTAGATTTCTGATATTCCAGATACTTGCATGTGATGGTAGGAGTTCATTTGTTTCCACTTATTCTTGTTTTCCAACAATTGTGTTCCAGGCTTCACATTTTGTCAAGTGCTACTTTACCTGTATCACACAAGTTTTGATGTGGAATGCTTTCATTGTTATTAAATTCTAAGTATTGTGCAATGTTTCTGGCTTCTTGATATGTGACTCAAAATGCCATTTCAAATAGAAACCATTTTCAAATAGCAGTTATAAATAACCAAAATAATGCTATTGCTATAGCATCTCAAGTATATTGGAGTTTAAATAAGGTTGTGGCAGTTGTCTGCAATTCCAAAAACTAATCCACCCATGATTTTTTTTTTATGGTAGAGTGAACTACAACTTTAAAACCAAGCACTTGTAAAAATGGTTTCTTAAAACACACAAACATTTTAAAGTTGATTTCTGCTTCTATTGGTAATAATTGCTTTTGCTTGAAAAAAATATACCATACTAAAGCTCAAGAGCATTCAAGATGCTGGTTCTAGTCTTTCCTGTAAGTATTTCCTTTATATAGCTTATATGAAGATATTTTAACAGAAAAATGTTTTCCAAAACTCATTTTGGAGTTTTTTGAAAGCAAAATACTCAGCTTCCTTCTCTTTCCATTCTTATGACTATCAAAGCCAAAGTAATAATTTATTAAATTAAATGGACAATAACTGTAATTCAATGCACCTTAAACTTCCCAGTATTTTTATTTCAGTGTGAGACAGATGAATAAGTGGCTTCAGGGAGACATTTTCTGAGCAAAGAGTCTTCTCTCCCTATACTGGACACATTGCGTTATTAGTA
The DNA here is from genome assembly GCF_048772815.1 of Callospermophilus lateralis. Taxonomy (NCBI): domain Eukaryota; kingdom Metazoa; phylum Chordata; class Mammalia; order Rodentia; family Sciuridae; genus Callospermophilus; species Callospermophilus lateralis. The sequence continues at coordinate 6,699,715 of NW_027514380.1, read as the reverse complement.
CAGCTCCTTAAGGTACCAGAACAGAACTAGGTAAAAGATTGCCTAGGACACAAAACTCTAATAATGAGATGACAATTATATTTTTAGAATTCTTTGAGTTAATAAATATAAAATCGACTAAGTTTGTTTTACCTTAATTTTCTAATCTATCAGTGACAAATCTAAGTATCAGGTTATTTTCTGTTTCTATCAGTTGACTCTGAATCTACACAACAAATTCAACAAAGGAAAATATTTTCTGCTTTTTTTGACGTAGGAATATCTAACCACCTGAATTGATTCTAAACTTACCAGAATTGATTAGTTCCCATTTCTCACAAGAATGCAAAATTTGAAAACCAATCCACTTCACTGAAAACCAGCCATATAGTAAAAGTTCCAATGTAATAATCAACTGTATTATCAATGATTAACTAAACTCTAAACATGATTACTCTGAAGTTCTCTGCTCACTACTTCTAATTCCCTTAAACTTATCTGAGATTACCTATTCAATGTTTCAGAGAGATTGATCTTTGTGTTAGGGTACAAACAGATGAGGATTGTGGGAACACGAAGTTAAGAGAATAATTCTAAAAAAATGGGCACGCTGTGCTAGACCCTCAGCTGCTTTCTTTGCCAAGAAGCCATTGACCTGAAGTCCTGCCTGGCCTAAGTGAACAGGATATGTCATATTCCTTAGCAAACTACCTGTGAACTGCAGGAGGAATGCAGGTCCAGGGTAATGTCAATAGGAGGAACCAAGAACCTGAAACTCTGGAAGGTAAGGATAGTTCCAGCTAACTATGAAATCTGTAAGCATGTATGGTTAAGAATCCAATTAGAACTGGTGAGCATGTATCAAGGTGACCTAGAGTTGCCATGGCAGGGGACTTGAAAGTCCCATGTCACCTTGCTCTCAGTCAAAAGTCAACAAGTAGACCTGGGCAGGACTCTCTGGAAACATCTTTGGGATCCCCAATAAAACTGGAGTGCAGAAGAGTCACATTGTCCCTCTCCTCTCTGAGAGGACCCACTCTCTCCCTGGAGAGTGTCCCCTTCCCTTTTCTATCCCGTCAATAAACTTATTCCTATTACTCTGAGCGACAAGTCTGAAATCTTTCTGACTTGGTTGCAAGAATCAGGGTTTGAAGAAGGGGGTCTTTGCATTGCTTCAGTTTCATAGAAAGCCCCTGCTCGGTAACACTGGGAAGGTAATATTCCTTTGTACTGGAAAAAAAAAATTGTTCAATATGTTGCTTTAGGTATTAAATGATGGTGACTGTTTTTCTAACCAAGGATTGAACCCAGGGGTGCTTAACCACTAAGCCACCAATGTCCCCTCCCACAGAACATTTATTTTTTTAATTTTTAAAATTTTGAAACAGAGTCTCCCTGAGTTGCTTAGGGGATCTCTGAGGCTGGCTTTGAACTTGCACACCTCCTGCCTCAGCCTCTGGAGCCCCTGGGATTACAGGTATATGCCAGTGTACCTGGCCAGTGTCTTCTTTTGATAGGAGCAAAACTGCATAAACTACATGGTCCCCCAAATTTAAGAAGCTCAAGTCTTATTTGGCTTTTCTATTGTAGTAAATAGAATATAGTTTTGTTAGAGCAATCACTAAATACAGAAATCAAAACCAAAACACACATACACATACTGAAGTCCCATTGTCAAGAAACATAATTTTCTTTTCTAATTAAAATCATCTATTACAGGAATTTTTTTAAAGAATAAATGAGAAGTGAATATTATGTTAGTATGCCTCAGCATTGATGTAGTAACTATCAGTTTTGAAACATTTCTATTCAGGAGCAATAGATAGGGAAAAAGAAAGAAAAGAACTCAGAGTAACATTGCCTGATGAATCATTCATTTCTTTGGGGAGGGATGCTAGACCACAGTTTTCTTCTAGGAATTTTCTTCTTTGGGAGTTACATTTTCTAATAGGAGATTTCAAGGCCAATATCAACTCTTACCGATACCATAGATTGAAACAGAATTAACAACTAATCTGTAGATAAAACTTTGTTTATCATATTGAGCATTTACATCTACCCAGAGATCTGGCTACATGATGAACACGTGTATATTTCTATAAAGAATAATAACTATCCATGAGTAGTGGTGTAAAGGAGGTTGGAAGAGAAATTTAAAACTTCCATTGGAAGAAGTGTCTGTTTGGTCATAAATTATTTATATGTTATTATTGAAATGCTTGCATGTATCACATCCAGATTATATTATGGCTATCAGAACCACAAATGATGCTGTGTCTGGTTACACAAAGGAAATCGGAGGGAAAAAGGTGAGGGGTATCTAGAATCTAATATAAACTTAGAAGAATTGTCCTAGGAATATCCACATGGACTTTTAATATCTCTGATCTTGGAGGAAAATGATAGAATATATTAGTAAATGTACAGCTTATACTTTTATTTGAGAGTTTTCATCAGATACTTGAAAAGAAACAATAATATTGTTCTCTGATGTCTATACTCACATTAAAAATGTAAAATAAAAAATAAAATTTCAAAGTGGAAAATGAGAATTGCATTTTATTGTCTTGTCATAATAAAAAGAAATTCTAAGTGTTTTTTCAATTCATCCATACAACCACTCAGAATGTAACCCAGAGAATGAAAAAGAAAAAAAAAAAGTAAAATAAACCTGATCAATTTGATAAAGATAAAAAGAATAGTGACATCAAAGAGAACGATGGTCTATAGACATTTAAAACCACCCCTCCCCCATCCCATTAAAGCAGTGAAAACAAGAAAATAGAATTCAGAATCAACACTTTTTTTCAGAATTCAACAAATTAACAAAAAAGCTTGCAGCAATCTAGGAAGAACTGTTAAACACAGAGAGACTGAATCTCAGGAAGAACAGTGAGCTTTGTGACCTTTTCATTACCAACCAGGTAGGCATTTGAGGGTCAAGAGGCTGGGGCCTCCTTCAACACTCCATTCACAGGGAACTGACATTATCTCATGGCCCCTTCAAAGATCCTCCTGAAACTCACTTTCCTTAGGGACAGCTGTGAAAACCAATCACAGTCAGATGCAATTATTCTACACCCTGACTACCTGAGGATATAAATAACAATGTAGATAACAATAGGATTTAAAAAAACAAAGCTTAAAAAGAAATAAGGAAATGCTGGGGAATAAAATTACTATAGAAGGTTTTGAAAAGCTCTAAACATACTGCTGAGAATTTTGAGGGCCACATGCAAGGGAAAGCTGTGTCCAGGCCTAGGGTAGCACTTGTGTTATCTTCTAAGGTTCTGAGATCTCACTTCTGGGTAATCTGAGGCTCTATGCAAGCACCAAAGAAAAGTTAAGAGAGAGTTGCTAATTGCCTGGCCTAATATTGAAGTTATTTGCCAACATACACACAAAGCCCTTTAGCAAAAAGTAAGAGACTTACTGGGTTTGGTCTACTAAAGAAGTTTCTATTCAATCTCTACTTTGCCACTGATTTAAATTACATATATGAATACTAAAAGTAATTGACCATATTCACAAAAGTCTGTTTTGAACTCTGCTGTTTCAATGATCCAGATGTCCAGACTTTGGCCATGATTACCATACTTGTAATAAGTATTAAAATAAGATAGTATGAGTCTTACAACTTTTATTTTCAAAAAGATTTAAACTTTTCTATTTCTCTTGCATTTCTATGTCTTTTGAATCAGCTTGTTGATGTTTACAAAAATTCCATTGGTATTTTTTTGGGGGGATTGCATTACTCTATAGATGAACAGAAGATATTCAATATCTTCCCATTGTTTAGATATTCCTTGGTTGATTTTTTTCATCCCTGTTTTTTATAATTTTTTTGCATAGACCATGTACCCATTTTCAATGAATATACCATGTTTCTTTAGTCTTACAAAAAATGGGTGTATTGGGTGCTTTCGAATTTTAAATAGAGTGCTATTAGTGCTAAGATAGGATCCCAGCACTCTAGACCTTGAATGATTAATGAAATAGACATTTTATTTTAGAAACATTATGTACACTTCATGTATGTTTTTCATTGAGATTTTTCTTTATTCCAGGAGCACTGTCATTATGATTGCTCTTTGCCAGTATATAGAAATGATGCTTATGATGTGTACACTGACGTTGTCTTACAACCTTGTTAATTCGTCCACTGTTTGTTAAGAACTGGTTCACAGACTCCTTTGAGATGTTCTGTATAAAAATGATGTCATTTATAACTAGACAACATTTAAAATTGATGGCCCTTTGAGGTTTATTACTTTATCAAATGGACTAGAATCCCTCCTACTATATACTGTGCAAGTTGGGCCCCCAGATTTCTGGGACAAAGAAAGAGAAAGAGGAAATAGGGAAAACCTACTGGGCATTCTTATGTCAATAGAGACATCAGGCCAATTCTTCTAGCCTGAAACACAGGCTCTCTCTTGGCGTTTCAGTTTTCTGCTGCTTTTGCCAAGAGCCTAAGAACTGGGGTCTAGCTTTAGGGAATAATCAGGAGAGAGAAGAGAAAGATTAAGCCACAAAAAGACAATTGGAGTTTCCTTTCACTCTCCTTATCCTGCAGGGGCTTGTCTTCCTGGCCAGAGAGATGAAGATTTTTTCCAAGAATTGTTGATGCCTCTGTTGTCTAATAGCGTTGTGCTTGCTTCTTAATTTCAGGTCAAAATTTTGAGAGAAATGCGTTAAAATCACACAAGCACAGAAACACCTGAGATACTCCCTGTGTGGGCTCCTTCCTTAAATTGTGACATCTGTTCTTTCCAAAGTCTTCCTCCTTCAGAATTCTCCAGTAGTTGCGTTCTGTGTTTTGTTCAGAGATTTTCATTGATTGATTGGTTGATTTTTTCAGTACTAAGGATTGAAACCAGGACTTCTCACAAGCTACACAAGAACCTTACCACTGAGCTAGCACCAGAGATTTTTGCTTTAATCAGTAGGAGAAAAGTCTGTAGTGATCTTACTCCATTTTGCTGGGCACCAGAAAAGTCAGATTTTTTAGCTTTAAATTAACTAATTTATTAATTGACTCATTTATTGTACAGGGGATAGAACTCAGAGGCAGTTAACCACCGAACCACATTCCAAGTCTTTTTTTTTTTATTTTCTATTTTGAGACAGGGTCTCTTTAAGTTGCTTGGGGCTGGCCTTGAACTTGGGATCCTCCTTCTTTAGACTCCTGAGTCACTGGGATTACAGAAATGCAACACCACACCTGGCAAGCCAGATATTTTTATAGAAAAAAATTATACAATCATTTAAGGAAAACTTTGCAAATTCTATGCAATTTTTTCAAGGCAACAAAGAGAAAATGTTACTCAATTTCTTGTTCAAAGCTATCTTTGAACACCAAGTCAGAAAAGGGCACTAGGAAAAGAAAAATTCTATTTCAAACTAATTCATGAACTATGAGATATATGAGATGTAGGTAATATAATGAATTGTTTTATTCAATAAAATTAATATGAAGAGTGTTAGGCATGGTGGCACACACCTATAATCTCAGTGGGTTGGGAGGCTGAGGCAGGAGGATTGTGAGTTTAAAGCCAGGCTCAGCTATAGAGAGGCTCAAAGCCACTTAGTGAGACCCTGTTTCTAAATCAAATACAAAATAGGGTTGGGAATGTGGCTTAGTGGTCGAGTGCCCCTAAGTTCAATCCCTGGTACCCCCCAATAAATAAATAAATATGAAGAGTTACAGTTAATAACTGGAAAACATTTTAAAAATAAACTGACATGTAAATAAGTACAAATTGAAAAGTTTTAAAATAGTATGATATTTTAACTAATTGACGTTTACATTTGCAAGACATGAATGTCAATATTTAAAAATACAAATTTAAATAATCCATAATATCAAAATATTAACAGTGCTTATGTCTGAATGGTAGAATTCTGGTGTTTTTTTCTTCTCTCCTTTTTTAAAACTTCATTTCTTTTTTTATATTTATCAATCATGTCACATAATTTATTTTATAAAATAAATATAAGTACATTTAACATATTGGTAAATGCTATATTTTGTGAATAGTTTCTTAGTACTTTTCAATTTCTAAAACAGAAAGAAAATGAAGATTATACTGTGTTTTTTAATTTTAAATGTAGCACTCTTAATATTGAAAACATCATGATCAAAATGGTCTAAACCTTTAATGATCAAATAGACATTTTACTTCAGAATAATTATGTACAGTTGACTATGTTTTTAATTGAGGCTTTTCATTTTGTAGGGGTTTTCAGTAGCTTATGGTAGATTCAGAAGGAGGACCAGTTGCAATCACTGTACACAAGTTTACAAGGAGTTGGGTTCAAATAATGGGTCTTTCACTTTTCTTTAATAGACTTGCTGCAATTGCTATCTTGTCAGTTATCACTCCAAGCTCTCAACTAAATTGTTCCTCTTGTTCCACTTATTAACCACAGTGTTGAAAAAATTAGCAACTGTGGAAATTACTGACAGGTCTAACTGTGACTGGAAGTTAGAAGTGGGATCGAGACAGTTCTTACTGTATTGAGTTTTTGATCCTTGAGTTTTTAAATCATATACAATGCATATTTTCCTATAAAGTACTGTACTTTTCAAAAAGGTAGAAAAAAGGATTATTATGCAAGGGAAGAAAATATTCTCTCCCTTATCAGATTTGGGCTTCTTAAGAGTGTGAAAGGGGCTAATTCATGCAAATGTGGGCTGCATCATAATACACAACTTGTAGTTATTATTACTGTTACTATGACTTTAGCACACATTAAGCATAATTAAATAACAGTTTCTGCTCCTACAGGATTGGATTGATGTTAGCACAGTTGTTCCTATGAAAAATAGCTGGATCAAAACTGGGATTAATCATTTTGAGAATCTGCTCTTTTTTCTCTTGTGCTATAATGGCTTTATGTTTATGGTATTTCTCCCTCTGATCAGAACTCATAGGAGCTCTTGAATTTAGCATCTGTTCCTCACAATAAGCTTGCTTTCTTTTTAAGGTTATCTAATGCCCCTCCCACTACAAGAAAATTTTATATAACAAGTAACCTATACTTTATAGTAAAGCAAACCTACACATACTCCAAACTTGGATATAATTTTATTTTTCTAAGTTCTCTACTGTATGCTATTTGTGGAATAAAACACAAGACTTCCAAAAAATATGTTTACTGGTTATATATTGTTCTAAAGGTTTTAAGGCAAACTATGAGTCATAAACATAGATGCTCACACTGTAGAAAGAATTTAATAAATTTGTGACTGTTTCTGTTCTTATTGTGACTTATGGATGTCAGAATACCCATTAGATTTGACTACTTTCAAATAAAATAATTTCTTTTTATTTTTATTCCCAGAGATAAGGGAACTAATACTTCCTACTAATTTTAAATCCATTAATACTATTGCTATTCTAGGGAGAGGCTGAAATTCTTGGGAATGTTTCCTAGGGGAGGTGAAACAATATCAGATCATTAACCTGACTGTTTAGATTTGTTAAGTGTGGGTTTATACCTAGCAGAAGTATTGTAAAATAAAATTCTTTTCAGAATACACTTGGAATGTAACTTTTTGTCCTATACATAATGACTAGGTCAAAAACTGCTAGAGAATAGGAAGACTTTCATATTCATATTAAATCTCAGGACTCTGATATTATGTGAATCAGGTAGTTGGATTTGTATGCTATGTGAGAATTATTAGTGTTTTTGGAATAAAAAAAGTCAAAGCTAATTGTAATTCAGATAAATATATTCCTTATATATATAATATGAAATAATAATAGGAAAGTTTACAGAAGAAATGTTTGAGTCCAGAGTCTTGGCTTTAAGTTATAAAAACATATAACAAATCACAGAAAAGGTTAATATAGATGTTCAAAAGTATAATCTTTTTCAATGCTTTTAATTTCAGAGTATTCACCACATTTTGATTCAGATTGTGATATAATGTATTAAATTCAATAGAGGCTGAGATTTACTTTCAACAAGGAGTTAATATGTTGGCTTAAAGAATGTTTCAAATTCCATGAAAAGAAGAAACCTTAAACATGTACTATTTTAATTTATCCACCATACTATATAAAACATGGGCTATGTACAATAAAAACATAGCTGAAGTATTTCTGACTTAGTATTGTTTTATTAGCCTAAAGACATTTATTAGAATAATAGGAATTCTTCAAAGCATTTCCAAAAAAAAAAAAATAGTTTGATCATTGCAAGTTAAAGTATTAAAGATTGAAGTTCAGTGCCAAATGCAATTATTATCATAGGGCAATTAGTTTAAAACTATTATTATAAAACAAAGCAACATTTGATAACTAAAGTCATTGCATGATATATGTAAATGTGTTCTAGAGGCTGATTGGTTCTGACCCTCTAAACTCTAGTTATAATTTTAACTAATATTACTTGTTTAAAAATACATAACAACAATGGTTTTATTCAACCAAAATATGCAGCAACTGCACCCTCCCCACCACTGGAACAGTGAAACTGAAGAACTTGTAAGCAAGGATGGCTGCTCTGCCTTCTAGTCAACAACCAATCTCAATGAGTGTGTATATTATTGTAAAATGAATGCACGTCAGCAAAGTACAACTTATTCACTTTTCCTTTAGAAAGTCCTGTTGTCAATTTGAATTCTGCATTTCAATGGCTATGTCTCTGATGCCATGTCTCATGGGCATCATTTAAAGTGACAAAACTAAAAATTATGGCTCTCCTTCTGTCTATCCCTGTAACAGCTAAAGAATCCTACATCTGTTCCCTAGTTTTGCTTGATTAATAAAGATGTGCAAAATAGGAATTATCTTCTCCCCCTCGATTGGAAAAGAAAAACAAGGGCTCAGGATTACTAAACAAATTATGGATGAGACAGAATATTTTCCATCAGCTCTGTGCCAAGAGGGATTAGACTATTGTTACCATACAGAGAGCCTCTAATTTTGATGGTACATCATTTTGTTACAGTTGAAAGAATCCTTTTATCCTCCATTTCAGATTGAAAAGAAATAGTATTTTCCTAAAAACCACGTGGACATAAATGCATCCTAGACCTGTGTTTGCCAGCAATCTGCAATAAACTGATTATGCCTCCATACCATTTAGCTTTAAATTACAATTATTTTCCACATAAAAATTACTCAGTTTTTTCCTCTTCTGTATCTTCTGCCTTAATGATTGTATTATTCAATTTTCACTGAGTATGGTGGTAGGAAAGAAACAATGAAGCCACCAGCAAGATATCTTTGCTTTATATTAATTAAAAATAGTATTGATTGCTTTCTGCGTTGGGTACTGTGCTAACGAATACAAATTAACCAGAGGAAAAAAAATCTTTGGAAATATTATTTTGATTAGGTTGTTTTACATAATATAAGATTTCATCAATGTCTCATAATCTATTTAAATAATGCCATATGTTTAGACAATAAGGCTAATTTTAATTCTTTCATCTCTGTATAAAACACAGCTAAAACCATCCGAAAAGTAAAAAAAAAAAAAAAATGCTTATTTCCCAGTGTTGGATTCCTAGAAGTTAATTTTGTGTTGAGAAGTATGCTAATTTCTAAGAAATTGCTATTTCTACATACTGCTGGGAAGAATGCAATTTGAGTCAATTTTCATTGAAGAACATTTGCCAATACGAACACAATTTCTACCACCTTTTACAATAATCTATCTTCCTATATGTATGTCACATTTTGCAATTTAAACTAAGTGCTGGGATCTAGGTCACCCTATATTTGAAAAAAAAGATATTTTGTGATTTGTGCCCAAACAATGAAAAGTCCATGAATATGTGGTCAATGAACTAGATACTTGTTATTCCTTCACTATTCAGTGCAAATTTCACTGAAATTACCACAACTGCACCAATAGTATGAAATTAGTAGGGATTCTGTCAACATTATAATTAGATTAGGGATTTTGTGTTCTTTAGGTCCAAATAGACATCTCAAGCACCTGCTGTCAACAGAATAACAGCCAAATACAGAGGACAGATAGAACATAGGATCTAATTCACCACCAGTGTGGATGGCATTTATTGTTCTTCCAGAATAGTTATTTTGTTCTTTTTTGTAAGCTAGTTAAACCATGTTTGCAAATAACTTAATTCCCACTTCATACAGCCAAAGTCTGTAGTATATGCCAATGCAAGTTCTTACTGCACAATCAAAAAGTGGTAAGGGAAGCAAATATTCCTCAGACTTTCCCTAAAACAGTATATTCAAATACAAAAAAAAAAAATCAGAATAAAATTGTCATAGATTATCACTGGCGAGCATGATACACATTTTAAAATGTTCAAATTAGCAGTTTATCAAGCATATAATTGTACAGCATAGTTTTCTGTAAACTAGATTTCAGTTACAAGGAAAAGGAAGATGGAAATGATTAAAAAAATCTGAGTCTTCTTTTTTAAAAACAGGAAATATGTAATGCTTAATATTGCCCACCAGTAGCATTGGTATATGCATTTTGAAACCATTTGGAGTATTAATTATTACAAAAGCAATCTCAAAATTTTTTTCAGTTGAACAATATATGATATGACAAAATATAAGTGGCCAACATATGATCTTCTAACATCAAGCCACCACATTTAAACTTTTAAAACCCTTGCCACCTGAAATCTTTAATCATTTTTAAATGAAGTACAAGGTCAGCTATAAAAATCCAGCCATATATTGAATTTGCTGCCTTAGTTGCTAAGCTGGAGACAAATTTTCTAAGTATTCACAGTAAGATGAATTGGATTCATAAGATAAAATGTTTGTAGAAGTACAGAGGCATAAATATCTAAGTTCTAGGCTTAAAGCTCAGCACAGTCAATTGATTTAAGTGTAAATGTGATATTATTACAAAATATTTACCTCTAAAATATGTTCTGGCTTATGAGTGTTTGTGTGTGTATTTGTATGTTGTATTCAGGTGCACTACAGGTTCGGAATTTGAAAAACATCTAATGTAATTCACCATTCTAAAATAAGAAGGCTTAAAATTTTTATTTAAAAATCACTTGCTATGAGGAATAGGGTAAGGTTTCAACCTCTGAACATTCTTTTCCAACATTTACTGGAAATCTCATCTAATGCAATAAGACAAGAAAAGCATATAAAAGACTTGAAGATTGAGAAGGAAAATATGAAGCTATCTTTATTTGCAGATATGATTTTGAACATAGGAGATTCATAAAAATGCATCTACAATAAAACTCTTGGAACTAATAAAAGATTATACCTGGCTTTAAATTTAATTAAGCACAAATGCACAACACTTGCCTATATACCAACAATGAACATGTAGAATGTGAAATGTAAAAAAACAAATTAAATATGTGAACACCACCCCCAATGAAACATATAGGAATACATTTTACAAAAAATATGATACATATTTATCATATTATTATAGTTTTGACAGATATACAACATATGTATTACTTATGCATTATCTATTATATATATGTATATATATATATATATATATATATATATATATATATATATATATGTATATATATATATATATATTCCAAATTTATGTGTAGGAATGCTTAATAATCTTAAGATGTTAGTTCTTTCCAGCTTGATGTATATTGTCAGTGCAATCCCAATTGAATCCCAGCATATTATTTGTAGATATTGACAAGTTCATCTAAAGTTCATAGGGGGAGGTGAAAAGACCCCAGATTTTCACTAGCCATGCATGGGTTGCATGTGGGTCACTGCACATAGAAGCCTTGTGGATAGAGACATCTGATGTTTGGGAATAACCAGTGGACATTTCCTCGAGTCAACTGCCCAGGGACAATGTGAATTTCTTTCCTGCTCTGCTGTGGCCCACACAGCACCTGAGATGCATGTGACCTGCCAAGATATCAATTAACCTGCTGACTGCAAGACATCAAGAAGCAAGACTCTGTCCTTGAAACCTTATTCCTGTCTTTGATAAACCACTGGAGCCATTTTCCTTTTGTCTAATTCCAGAAACCATATGGACTAGATCTATCAGGGGCTTCACATTATGTAAATACATTTCTGAGTTTCTGTGTTATGTTAGATTGTAAGTTTTAGGATGGCTTGGATTCCCGGGCAGAAAAAAAGAAGTCCTTATTGAGACACTGGCCACCTTTCCCTCTGAAACCTGATACAATATGAGAGAATAAAATAAAAGGGCTGATCGTCTCTAATTCCTAAATTTATTATAAAGGTACAGTAAGTAATTCAGATAGTGTGGCATTGCTGAAGAAACACATTGTCATTTGTTAACTTAATTTGGTCAACTGATCCTTCACAAGTTAATCTTTTCAATAAATTATGCTGGAACTGGTCATCTACATACAAAAATACAAATCTAGAAAAAGATTTCTCTCAAAAATTCACTGTAGATGGATTATAGGCCTAAATGTAAACTATGCAACTATAAAATTACTAGAAAATAGCAAATGTTAAAATCTAAATGGCCTTGATATTGGCAAATGATTTTGAAATACAATGCAAAGAAATGATTCAGGAAAGAAATACATGATAACCTGGACATTATGAAAATTAAAAAGTTTTACTTAATGAAAGATAAGGAAGATAATGGTGAGATAAGTAAAAACCTAAAAGAAAATATTTTATATATATATATGTATATAATATGAGTGTATATACATTATGTGCATGTATATATATATATATATATATATATATATATATATATATATATATATATATATATATGATGAAGGACTATTAAAGAATTCTTAAAACTCAACGGTAAGAAAATAAAAATCTGATTAAGATATAAGTACAAATGTGAATAAACTCTTCACCATACAAGAGATACAAGGGCAAATATGACAAGATGATCTATATCATATTTTATTAGGCCACTGCAATTTAAAATAGTAAAGAGACACCATGGCATATCGATTATAATGGCCAAAATCCAAAACATTGCCGACAGCAAATGCTGGAAAGGATCTAGAGCAGAAAAACACTCATTATTCTTTGTAGGAAGAAGAAAAAAAAAGGAATTAACTTTGGAAAACATTTTGATAATTTCTCACAAACTAAGCATATTTATTTGTGCCATATGAAGCACAAATTGTGCTCCTGGGTATTTACTTGAGTAAGTTGAAAGTGTATGTCCACACAAAAACCTGCATACAAATGTGTACAGCTTTTTAAATTTCATAATTGCCAAAATTTCGAAGCAATCAAAATGTAATTTAGCAAATGAATGAGTAAATACACTGTAATAGAAACAGAGCATGGAATATTATTCAGCATTAAAAAGAAATGAGTTATTAAGCAATGAAAAGTAATGGAAAAATCTTACATGTATATTACTAAGTGAAAGAAACCAATTTGAAAAGGTTGCATACTTCATGATTCCAAATATGGATATTCTAGAAAAGACCAAACAATGGTGAGAGTAAAATGATACTTGGTTTTCAGGTGTTGGAGGTAAAAAAGGATGAAGAGGCAGAGCCCTGAAAAATTTTTAAGTAAATATAACTATTCTGAAGATATTGAAATGAAGTATATATATGTCATTATACAATTGTTTAAGCCAAAGAATATAACAACAAGAGTCAACCCCGGGTCTGGGGTTGTAATACATTGGCTTGCCAGCATGTGTGTGGCACTGGGTTTGATCCTCAGCACCTCACAAAAATAAACAAAATTAAGGTGCATCAACAACTAAAAAAAAAATTAGAAAAAGTCAACCCCAAGGAAAACTATAGGCTTTGAATGACAAGGATGTGTCAATGTAATAACATCAGTTGCAGCAAATTTACCACTATAAGTTGAAATTCTGCAAGTAGGGAAAAATGCAAGTGTAGTTGCAGGGGTTCTATGGGAACTCTGTACACTTTCTGCTCAATTTTGCTGTGAACCTAAAATTCCTTATAAAAATGATTTATTTAACAGATGAAAACTGTAGTTAAAACAAAAACAAGCCATTTTCTAAAAGTTAATACCCATGTAGTAACAAAGTTGAATTAGAAAGAAACATCCCTGTTCTAATTCTTTAAAATTTCAGTTAATCCCACCAGCAATGTATGAGTGTGCCTTTTCCCCCCACATCCTCGCCAGCACTATTGTTGTTTGTATTCTTAATAGCTGCCATTCTGACTGGAGTGAAATTAAGTTCTTCGAGTAGTTTGATCTGCATTTCTCTAACTGCTAGAGATGTTGAACATTTTTTCATATATTTGTTGACTGATTGTATATCACCTTCTGAGAAGTGTCTGTTCAGTTCCTTAGCCAATTTATTGATTGGGTAATTTGTTTTTTTGGTGTTAAGATTTTTGAGTTCTTTATATATATCCTAGAGATTAGTGCTCTATCTGATGAGCGTGTGATTAAAATTTGCTCCCATTTTGTAGGCTCTCTATTCACCTGACTGATTGTTTCTTTTGCTGAGAAGATTTTTTAGTTTGAATCCATCACATTTATTGGTTCTTAATTTTATTTCTTGTGCTTTATGAGTCCTGTTAAGGACATCAGGGTATAATCCGACATGATGGAGATTTGGGCTTAACTTTTTCTTCTAATAGGCACAGTGTCTATCCCATTCCTCGTCTATACCCAAAAGACTTAAAAAATAGCATACTACAGGGACATAGCCACATCAATGTTTATAGCAGCACACTTCACAATAATTAAACTGTGGAACCAACCTAGATGCCTATAAGTTGATGAATGGACAAAGAAAATTTGATGTATATACACAATGGAATACTATTTAGCATTAAAAAAGAATAGAATCATGGCATTTTCAGGTAAATTGATGGAGTTGGACAATATAATGCTAAGTGAAGTTGGCCAATCCCAAAAAAACAAATTCCCAATGTTTTCTCTGTTATAAGAATGTGGATTCATAATGGGGTTGGGGTGAGGAGCATGGGAGGATTAGATGAATTCTAGATAGAGCAAAGGGGAAGGAGGAGAATGAAGGGGGGATGGTGGAAGAATAGCGGAGGAATGAGATGGACATCATTACCCTAAGTACATTCATGAAGACACAAATGGTGTGACTCTACATTGTGTACAACCAGAGATATGAAAAATTGTGCTCTATATGTGTACTATGTTTTGTAATACATTCTGCTGTCATATATAACAAATCATAATTAAAAATTTTCAGCTAATCATTTAACAATTAACAACTGCCATTAAAGTAATATAACCTTGTTTATTGTTGAAGGGGGAAATAATCTCAAGCTAGTACTTTATGTAGTATTCAACAGACATCAGATTTTCCAATTTTCCTTTGAAAATTTAAGTTACTGTGTGGTGCTTGGGTTACCTCAGTAAAACATTTTGGACTGATGACCATATCCTGTACCAGATTTCCTACTATTAACAACATTTGCTGTATGAAATCTGTCAAGTAGATGTTTAAACAATATCTTATTTTAGCATATTGGTATGTTACAATCCAGTGAACTAAAATTGAATTTTTAAATTTATACTGCACCAAATGTTTATTTTTCTTACTAATTACAATTATAGCAAACCGTATTAATTTCTTAAATAGTGAAGCATATATATATATATATATATATATATATATATATATATATACCTATGTTTATCTTTACTTTTTAGTCCAGCTCATTCGATGATATTAAACAAAGGAAGTTGATGAAACAATACAAATAATAAGGCATCTTGACTCTCAAGAAACAGGTCAGCAGGCTGTGGTTGTGGCTTAGCAGTAGAGTGCTCACCTAGCACATCTGAGGCCCTGGGTTTGAGCCTCAGCACCACATAGAAGTAAATAAATAGAATGAAGGTATTGTGTCCAACTACAACTAAAAAAGGAAATATTAAAAAAAGAAACAAAAAGAATTGAAAATTCTTAAAACATAAAAGAATTGAAAATTCAAGCCTCTTTTTGCTCTTATAAAAGCAC
This sequence comes from Callospermophilus lateralis, assembly GCF_048772815.1. Classification (NCBI taxonomy): domain Eukaryota; kingdom Metazoa; phylum Chordata; class Mammalia; order Rodentia; family Sciuridae; genus Callospermophilus; species Callospermophilus lateralis. Next base: position 6,683,824 of record NW_027514380.1, on the reverse strand, counting down.
ATCTACTACTTTTGTAATAAAACCATGTAAATTTTACTTGAGCAACCTGCAAATAGGTCAAAAAGTAGAGAGTCTGAAAATGCCCCATGAATTCCTTTTGAAATACAAAAAGTACCCTTCTATAAAAATTAAGCTCAGTTGTGACAGAGAGTTGGCTTGCTAAATGATCCAGAAAAGTCCCCCAGGCATGATCTTAAGGCAAAAGAGAACTACCTGGTATTGGTCTCTCCCTGGTCAACAAGTGCCTTTATCATTAGTTAATGCGCTTGCTATTCATGTAGGGCACAGGAAAAGACAAGCCTGATTACCTCTGCTATGTTTGGAGTCTGATTTTAAGTGACCACTTTTCATAGTGAGTTTATGAAATCTTTAAGAGAAGCCGTGAAGCAATGTAATAAATTCAAGAAATAAAGCTGTCTCAAGCACCCCACAGATCCCAGTGGATATAATTTTACAGAACTGAGTTACTGCTCAGAACAACCAAGGTATTCTTAATGCTTCCATGGATAGCCCCGGATTCTCTGATTTACAGTTCTAGAGGGAAGAAAGTCATCTGGTTAATGTGAAGAAGAGGAGACAAAAGCAACAAACAAAATTTGTGATTTAGTTAATATGGCATTGTTTGGCTTTCTGAATCACTCGGAAGCTTATATCACTAGATGTGGATCTATTATTACAATAATTCAAATAGCACCAAATGTCAGAAGAAATCAAATCAAAGCAAAACAACTTTAAAAAACACCACAAAGAACAACAAAAAAAAAGTTTCATTGATATTTTTCAGTTATTCTTGGAAGACCAACTACATACACCTAGATAAAAATTTATGTATCTAGCTGAAGTTTGCTTATAATTTTATCAGAAAACAAACTTCCTACCTTTTTTTTTCAAATATATGTAAAAACATGTTATAAATTTCTAAAATATATACAACCAAATGTTTATTTTTCCATGACTAGTAACTGATTATTTGAATTCAGACTTCATGATTGTATATTCTTATCTCATGAATGACAGTACAGTATTAGAAATTGGTTTTGACTACAAAGTCAAAGATGTGTCAGACTTCACAATACTTGGGTTATGTTACAACTTTTCACTCCTCTGTGCTCTTCAATAACTTATTCAGTATTCAAGGACAGGCAGAATTCATTCTCCTGTGGAATCTCTGTCTTTCTTGACCTGACATAGTAAAGATGGTGAAGTCTGTACTGCTGAGGCACCAATTTCTCAAAATCTTGTAGAACTGATACTTTTCAGAATCTCCTGCCCCAATATGTGTGCACTTGGCTACTTTACCTATTCATCATCTTACCTTCTGTAGACAGTTACAATTACAATTTACACATATCCTTTCTATCTAGCCTGTTGTCCTGGACTGGTGGCTTCTCACATTCTATAAGATTTGAATATTCATTTTGATGACATGATTGACCATTTGTTCTGTGTACATTTCACACCTACTCTAGTTGGGATCATGGGAAATTAAATGTACTCTAAGCCCTGGAGGGGATCCTTGATCAGTTTGTCTTAGTCCTACAATAGAGTAAAAAGGACCGATCTTGATGTATCGCATCACCATTGATTTAATTCATTTCCTTCTTCCAGTTTCTCATTGGAAATGAAAATATCTTGCTTGCTCCCAATAGTCCAAGGATTAGAAGACCCAGATGTGATAATTTTATTGAATCCAGGTAGGGCAGCATTTTATCCTATCACACTTTTTTAAAATGATCACATACCATTTTATCCTTTTAACTTTATTATAAAGTTCACTGTTTACATATAGATGAAAACTGGGCTCACCTTGCCTTCTACATGGGAATCACATTGCCTAAAACTTCTTAATAATGTATTAGAACTCCAAACTTGTACATTTTCTGTGAATACTGAGGACTTGGTATTTAAACCACCACCTACTCTAAGCTCTTGCTAATTCTTGCTATTCATGTGTTGTCTCCTTTCCCTTTCTGAGTCAACACCTCCAAACTCCTGTACTCCAAACAATACCAAGGATCATGTGAGTGTTATTTGTGATTATGGAATCTTTCTAGGAAAAAGAATTCTATTTCAATTTATTAGTGGGAACAATTTAAAATTAAATCTTTTATTCTCATGTGCAATCTTTCTCCTGTCTCATCTGATCTTTCTAAAATATCAAATACCCTCTCTGTGCAACATGCTAGGCTAGAGTTAAACAAACATGGCCAAACAAAATGGCCGAACAAAATGGATGTAGTGTCGTCTCCAACACAAGCTACATTTTAATGATGAAAAATGAAACCAGACTCGTATATAATTACATAACAATATTTCAGCTGATAATGAATATAATGACAAATGTATAATTATACTGAAAAAAATAATGTTATTTTCCTCCTTTAAATTTTAGCATCCGAATACTGCATTATCCTTTCTAGCTTTCATACTGACTCACACATATTTCAGAAAGTTTTATAATAGCTCTTTGGGTATGTTTTAATATTTGTCTCTATCCAGTCAGTTTCTTCAAGATTTCAAACATTTAGTGTAAACCATCAAAGCTTGTTCTCAAGCTTTGTCTTCTAGTAATCCTATGGACAACCTTTATGTCATCTTTTTTTACACCTATATTTGCAGATGGAAACTGAAGTAATTTTGGGTACCAATTATCACACAATATCATTCCAATTCTTCAAATTATCACAGATGAGTTATTTAACAAGGACTGACTTGAGTTTTCAATGTGTCATTCATTGTTCTAAGTGATTTTAATATATTATAATTCACTAAATCTTCATGACATCTATATGAGCTATGGACTTCATGACCCAATTTTCTAAATGAGGACCAAAACACAAGGAGGTTAAAAACCTGTTCAGAGTCATAGAGATAAAAGTGACAAAATTACACTCCAAACATAAGCTCTTAACCTCTGTGCTGGGCTCTCATGATAGCCCATCGAAATTAGTGGAAAAACTCATCAATGAATAGCCACTCAGTATTGCACCTGTTATGGAAACATTGAAATATGGCCTTCCTCATAACTGCTTCCATTAAATAAAATCTCAAGAAGGAATGTTTTTTTAAATTCAGAATGAGAAAAATCTTTACTCAACTAGTTTAAAGCCATGTTTAATAATGATAAATATCCAATGATTACTTCTCCTTTACCTGGTTCTGGGAAGATTAAAGGGATTTTAGTAATTTGCAAAAATGTTCTCAAAACCTTGATTCTCTGACTTGACTGATTTTTAAAATCTCAATTCCAAGATGGCATCACCTATAAGATATATAATGGATTTAATACAATATTTTTAGAGTCATGTAATCAAGTGTACATATTGATTGCCAATTTTCATTCATACTTCAAACATTAGAAAAATAATAGTACATCTTAGGATAAAATAAGTTCTTAATTCAATATTTTTTCCTGGATATATTATCATTTTTTGTGTGTTTTTAAACCATCTCATATCTTTGTCCTATGACATCATAATAAACAAGAGGGAGGAATAGAAAATCAACAAGTCCCAGCCAGAATCTCAATGAAAAATGTAACATATTTAAATTTTTTAATCTGGTACTCTCAATAAATGTTATAGAAATTATTAAAAATAGTTTTCATATGATCAGGTAGATTTTCATTTGTTCTTTAGTTCTTACCAATAGAAGTGTCTCTCACACTTTTGGAAAAATTTTAATCTTCATAGTACAGAGAAAACATGAAAAATTATTACTTGTGATACAAATATAGCAAGAAAGTAAAGATGAGGATTCAAAAGTATCTCTGTGATTTAAAATAATTATGTAATTTTCTAACTTTCAAATAAATTGAAATTCTAAAATTAAAGTTTATTACAATAACTTATGGCAACTCAACCTCTAAATAAAATGTTGCTTTACTTTAAAACATTTTTTAATGAATTTTCGCACTTATCATTGCTTAACATCACAGTTCAAACTCATTCTATGAATAGTTTTAACACATAGAAAGTACTGATCCCTATTTGCAAGTTGGAACAGCTTAAATAGTTTAATGGATTTTGAATACCATTTAAGAAAAACTTAATTAGAAAGTGAGAATATTAAGCATAATTTAACATGCTTGACAGGTAATAAGACTATATTTCTACATCATGTTATGGATAATAAAGTGAAAATATTTCTAAGTTAATACAAATATTTAGACGTTTCTTTGTCACTTAATTGCCTGAATCATTGGGATACTGCTCATTTTAAGCTGCTACAAAACGATTCTAACTCCCTTTTCAAGATGTTGACTAAGATCCACAATCTCTCCCACATACCACAAATTCAGAAAAATGGCATAAAATATGTAAATGAGCACATAAACCCAAATCATTGAAGATAATAACAGGAGGGAACCTCTGCTGTACTAGAGATTATAAGAAATAGTTTAGAGATGCGAAAAGGACAAATGCATTCACAAAATTAATTCAAAGAAGAAAGCCGGAAATACTGGGGATGCCACCCAAAAACAAGAGTCCAAGTCCAGATAGGGAAGATGCTTAAGAAAACAATACATGGAATGACGCTTCCTGTCTTCCAAAACCATCATCACCTTTAGTTCAAGGGCAGCATTTGCTTATGGCTTTAGCAGAGCCATCTGATCACCTATGTGCCAGTTGCTGGGAATAGGAGTGTCTGTCCTCAGAGAGCAATGCTGAGCAGAAAGGGAGGGTGCCATAGACCCAGTGCCATGTATGGTGGCTATTGAACAGAGTCAATAAACAAATTCAAAAAATCTACTTTCTGACACATTTACTGAAGATGGGCAAGAATCACTCATGGTGTCTTTTCCTACACTTTACCCCCAAGTAATCTGTATAATTAAGTACAGAATTCAGGAAAACTTAGGGCAATTTTGACTGTGTCACAAAAGTCCCAGAAACCATTAAAGCTGCATATTGAAGAAGAGAGGAGAGGAGGGTAAGAGAGGGGAGGAGAAGAAAAGAGAGGGAAAGACATAAAAAGAGGAGGAGAAGGAGAAGGAGGAAGGGGAGGAGGAAGGAGAGACTGAGAGAAACAAAAGGTGCATGATTTTATTAGAGTTAATTATTAACTCTGAAGTACATAACGGAAGTCTGGTGTAATAGAGGTAATGTATTTTGGTCCTTGATGGAAAAAAGTCTTATACTTATATCAGATATATTAAGTCAGGTATAAATAAATTTAATGTAATCTCAATAAAGGCTAAATTAAGATGTGTAAAGGAATTCAATAATGTGGTCTCATAATTAAAAAGAAAATAGTGGTTTTAAAAAAAAGTGAAGAAATTTTGAAAAGAGCTACAAAAATGTGTTATTTTCTACCAGGTAACAAAATATTTTAAAATCATATCAACTAAAATATGGCCACATTGCAGTAGCAGGTATATCAATGCAATATCAAAATATGTCAGAATCTACACTGTTTTTAAAAAACAGAGAATAAATTAATGGGGCATTTCAAATGAGCATAGGAAAGTGGAATAAAAATTGTATTAAAATATTTGAATATATATATATATATATATATATATATATATATATATATATATATATTTAAATTGATAAAGATCTTTGTTGCCTATAACTCAAGAAATCTCCAAAAAAAAGCACAAATTATATGTATCATTAACTATATGTGATATTTTACATATATGTACATAGAAAGTAGCAGCAAGAAAATTAAATATAATCTAGTTATATTGTTGTATTAGACAGGGTCTTATTAAACAAGTCCTGAAAAATGAAAACCAAGAGAAAAATTATATTAAATTAAAAGAGAATTTATAAAGATACACACATAGATGCTAAATATAAACTGTAGAGCAGAAAATACTGAACTCAAAACTATTAAAACAATCTCTCATAAATTCTTGAGGAATAAATAATTCACAGGAAAAAAGCAAATAATTTTAAAATTCATATATTCACACATTTTTAATACACAAAAATGTTTCAATAAAAACAAAATAGTTTTTAACTCATCAAACTGGTAGATATCACAATAGAAAAATAACAGAAATTTGAGAGGGAAATTAATAGTTTTATTCTCTTAATAACAATGTGACTTAGTATTACTATTTTGAAGGCAATTGGGGAATAGTATTAAATGTGTATACCATTTCATTTAGAAATTCTTGTAAGTATATATCTTGAGCTTATATTTGCATATACACATTAAGAAACATAAATAAGAAGGCTAATGAATTATTTGCTTTAAAAACAAAAAAAAAAATAGAAATGTCTAGTTGTTAATGGGAACAACAATTAATTTTAATTTAGCTCATATTTACATTATATTTAAACTGACATTCATATACAGTAATATAAAACTTGAGATTGATTACATGTCAATATGAAATGGTATTGTGTAAATATATGGAAAAACTAAAAGGCAAATTCAAAAGTGAAATATTCTTGCTATATTATTTATATAAAAACAAATACAGCATATTTCTGAATATATTTGCATCACACATCAAATTGATAATGATTAATGGTGTGATTAGGAGAAAAAGATGGTTGATATTGGGAACTGTGGGTAAGAGACTGAAGAGAATTTCCCTTGTTTAAACAAATAGATATTTTTAATAAAATGAATTTTTAAACAGAATAAATATTTTTGTATGTTACTTATGTTACTTATAAAAAATAAGTTTATCTCCAGTAGCTGTAACCTTCCATAATTTTAGCCATTCTGTCTTTCCTATTAATAGATGCTGATCATTCTTCTCTTCATCCAGAAGGGAAAAAAACACCATGATTTGGGGTAGGTGGAATGTCATCAGCCCCCAGGAACACTGCATTTTCTATTGTCTGAGACTTTAAATTCCATGTGCTATAACGCTGGCCAGTATGTTACCTTCCATGGTAAAGAGACTCTGCAGTTATAATTAAGGCTGCCCATCAGTTAACCTTCAATCAGAGAGATAATCCTGGATTATCTGAGCTGACTAAATGTAATCACAGGAACCTTAAAAGCAGAGGCAGAAGTGTGGGCGGTGTGGGGAAAGAGACAGGTAGAGAAACATGAAGTGGTTGGGGATTTGACATGCCACTGCTGGCTTGATGATTGAAGGAATATGAAAAAAGGAATGAATGAAATCTCTAGGAGCACAGAGAAACCTTAGTTTACAGCCTGAAAAAAAAAAACAAAACAAAACATGGGAATATGAGACCTACCATGACAGGTAATTGGACTCATTCAACAGCCTGAATGTGTTTGGAAACAGATTCTGTCTCTGGTAAGAGATTAGCCTATTGAGCCCCTCAGTCCTTGCCTTGTGAGACCCTGAGCAGAAAATTCAGCTGGGCTCATGCACCTATCTGATCTACAGAATTGTGATATAATTAATAGATGTTGTTTTAAGTTACTATGATTGTTGCAATTTGTTACATAGCAATAGAAAATTAATACTCTATCAGAAAGGAAAAAAAAATCACATTATCTTAACTGTCTAATACCATGTACTTTTCCTGAAACTTTCTTTCTGCTAATGAAAGAGGTATCATTATTTTGGCCTACATCTATGCTTTGAATTCCATTTCCTATTTCTTTCTAAGAAATCCTGATTGACCTTCTATTTCCAATTTATTCCTCACACTGTCTGTCTCATCTGCACATGAACTACTGGAGAACTTTCCATTTTACCTATTTCCCACTCAACCTCAAACTTCCTCCCACTGTTTTCCTCTCTTATCTTTCATTTATCACTCATTCTTCATTCCAGCTCTTTTGCTTGGAATACAGACCCATTTATTAAACTTGCTCCTGGATAGATCTCTTTGGATGTCCCACAGGCAGCTATAACTGAACAGATCCAAGACATAATCATCCATTCCTGCTGTTTTTTAATCTCAGTGAGTGGCACCAACATCCATCCAACTGATCAAGGAAAAATCAGTATATCATATCATCCCTTGTATGTAGTAACTTATCATCCTTCGTTGAGTATCCACATGGAAATCTAACTGCCTTCATTCCTCTCCACATCTTATGCCACTTTTCTGATTTCCTTCATCATCTATATTGTCTGAATAAATAAGTAGCATATATTGTCTGAATAACTAAGTAGATTTCAAACTCATTTGCCTGCCAAAATCTCTTCTTCAAAAGACCTACATTATAATAAGTCCTATGTGAGATTTCTAAATACAGTATTTGATTATATTACATTTAAACACTTAATATTCAGAAGTGTTCAAAGCACTTGATGGGCTTTAATTCCTTTAATGCTGACCACGTCTCATAGATGAGAAAACTGAGGCCTGAAGATCTTAACTTGCCCAGATCAAATGCCAGCAAGAGATGAAGCCAGTTGTCAAATTTCAACACCATGGTTGTAGCTGTGTTTTAGTTCACTTTTTCTGCTGCTGTGACTAAAGAACCCAACCAACACAATTGTAGAGGAGGAAAAGTTTATTTGAGGGCTCACGGTTTCAGAGGTCTTAGTCCAGAGAGGGCCAGCTCCATTCTTCAGGACTCCAGATAAGGCAGGAAATCATGGCAGAAGAGTGTGGGAGGAAGGAAGGGAAGTGGGAAGCAGCTCATATCATCAGGAAGCAGAGAGAGACTCCACTCTCCAGATATAAAATATATACCCCATGGCCAGTCTCCCGATTGACCACTTCCTCCAGCCATAGCCCATCCACCTCCAGTTACTACTCAGCTAATCCCATCAGGGATTCATTCCCTGACTAGGTTAAAACTTTCACAACTCAATCATGTCTTCACTGATCCTTCTTGCATTGTCTCACATGTGAGATTTTGGGAGACACCTCATATCCAAACCATAACATACTGTGAATTATGAATTCTACTTACTGCTTCTCTACTTCCCTGACATAGTGCCCTAAAATACACTGCCAATTTTTCACCATTTTTGTTTCACAGATTTAAAAAATGAGGTTAATAAAGCTTACCTAACCTCCCCAAACTGGTTTGTAGATGAGTAATGAGAGTTCCAATTAGCACTATCTCATTTGAGCCTCACTTCAAACTTGATGATGTCCATGAGAGAGAATGAGGGTCAAAGTGTTTGCCTAGCTAGTAAAAGGTCCCATCACTAGCTAATGGCATTGTTGCAACAGTAACCAGCTTCCTAAACTCTAAGCTCCACTTACTGTTCCTTTAAATTATTTCACAAATATTTATTGAGTTCCTGCTATAAACAAAATATAGTGTTATGACAGGGCACTTAAAAAAGAGAGTGGTCAATTTGATTTATTCCTTGTACTTGCAATTCTTATTTATTTATTTGTTTGGGAAAGGGAGTTTTCACAAATTATTCATGGATAATTTAATTATACTTACCTAAACTACACACACACACACACACACACACACACACACACATAGTGTGATAAAAGAATGGTAAAATATGACCTGGTCTAAGAAAGCATCCTAGAGAAAATGACATTTAAAATAAGCTCAGAAGGATGGGTGGGTAATTTTGGCCATCGCTCCAGAATGATTCATTTAATTTAAATGCTGCCAGCATCTGCACTGGCTGCACGTCTCTTGTGACTGCTGATCAGAGTCAGTGTCTACATCATCTCAAGTTGGAGACATAAAATGTCAGTCAATTCAGGGCAATGATTGCAGCATCTTAATAACTGTATTCCACTGGATGCGTGAAAGAGTATTTTTGCAATGACTGCTCTCAGATCATCATGGTTCCAATAAGTGTGGAGCTGCTAAATGATTATGAGGGGTGGACTTTGTCTTCCATGAACTTTGTCACTTTTATGGAGATAAGATGAACACAGGTTAAACAATGTAGGAACCATATTTTATAATACAAGCATCAACATTTAAATAGTATGGTGCTAGACAGACTTTATTCAAATATACCTCATTTCCTTTACTAAATATTTTCCCACACTATTTAGTTGATTTCTGGTGCTTTATTGTGATTTCTTTTGTTCAGATGTTCTGCCTTATTTTACACTTACTTACTCATGGTGGTCTGCACTCATCTCCTATCTATTTGTGTTAGTGGCTCTCAGCCACCTAGAAGGAAATCTCAGCCTTCTGAAAGTTTCTCAGCTCTTTTAAATTTTATCTGATCTCTAAGTGTCTCCAACTTTTGTGTAACTATCCTAGTAAGAGCTGTTCATTTGCTTACAATATGTTACAATGTGATATATTCAATCACTGGGAAGTTCAAGACTAACTTTTTTTTTCATTTCTTTGAACTTCAGCTACTATGAAAGCGTACAGTAATATATTTTATAAAATTATTTCCTATATATTTCCATTTACAATTAGAATTTTGACACAAATATGACTAATTTAACTTCTACCTTTTCATTTTATGTGATGCAATCTATGTCTCTATTATTTCTCACTTTTAAAAAAACTACTACTTGTTTTCTCACTTTAAAAAAAAAAAACTACTACTTGTTTACCAGGATATGAAAAATAGATGGATACAGAATTGAACTGGGAAAAAAAGAAAGGTTTTGCAAATCAGTTATGAAATGCAAAGGTTTGCAGTCTGCTGAAGATTAACATGTCCTTTGACTTCTCATAGACTGGAGGACTGCACAAGTTGTTTTCTTCAGTCATGTGTATAAAGTTAATCTGTAAAGAGAGTCTAAAGACAGTATATTAGGCCTCAGCTTAAATATTACTTCAATGATGACTGCTTTTCTGAGCCCTGCAGACTTGGTTTATGTTCTTCCTGACATTGCCACATAAAACTCTCTTCTTTCCCATTTCAGTCTGCATCACCCATTATTACTTCACATTGGATGTCTTTCATCCTTGCCAGACTAACTCCATAGAACAGTTATAATATTTGCCTTTAATTTCTCCATGCTCAGTCTTATCAGAGTTTAGTATGTAATAGGGAATAAATGCATCTTTAATGATGGATGAATAGAAAAAGAAATATTATAACTTATTGTGGTACATGTGGAAGAACCAGGCCTGAAGACCAGGTTCTTAATGGGGAGGGGTAAAACAAAGAAAGAAAACCAAAATAAAATGAATAAATTAAAACAGAAGAACAAATAATTTGGTGACTCTCCAATGTGGACCTCACATTTTTTATTTCTTTTGTAATTTTTATATACAAAACAACTTTCCAGTTCTTGAAACAACTCCCTGTATTATTTTGCATAGGGGTTATTGGGTCTTATTTATAGAAAGCTTGAAAAGCCGAAAAATTAACTTGTCATTTGTTTTTTATTCTTGATTATTTCCCCCAGCTAGAACAAATATCTCTGCAAGGGGAATGTTTCAGGGCACCATGGTGTAACATATGTTTCAAAAACATCCCCCAACTGAACTTCATGGTCTCCTTGTATTTTATAAATAAGAACCCTGACCAAAGAGCAAAAGAGAAAGAGGGCAGAAAGAAAGAGAAAACTATATCCTATTTTTTTTAATTTGTCTGGGTTTGACATAGTTTAAAACTAAAGTGAAGCATTATTTCATTTAAAATTTATATGATTTTTACTGTGTTTTGGAATTGTGTTCCATATATGCCCCTAAATTCTGGATTTATCCATCTAGATATTCAAAATGACAATAATTAATTTTTTGAGAACAAACCTTCTGATAATATAAAAATTTTCCCATAAAAGTAATGAATATACTATGTTATACAATTTTACATTTTCTATGGGAATCAATAAATTTTCTCTTTTTTTCAACATATCCATAACTATAAAAGAAAAGATAGATAATTTAAATAAGAGGTATAGAAGATGGATATTTCCTATGAGAAAAATCTAAATTGAAGAATGCATTTATTAATATCAATATCTAATTACACATACTAATCCTGTAAGAGAAATGAGCCTTCTGCACTTTCTCAAGGGGAAGCAAAAATGATTATATTTTCTAGAACAAAACAATGGTATTAAGTGATAGACAGATGGGAAGTCTTGGGCCAGAGGTCACTTATTGTGACCTTTTTCAAGATTGGCTGCAAATACATCAAACTCTACAGTTGTGGAGCTGCTAATGAGTTCCTAATTGGGAATTAGTCAGCCATATTAATAATATGTAATATTCCCCAAGCCTGTCAACAGGGAGAGCAAAACATTCACCATCCTGAATGTTAGGCTTATTGATGTCGGCACAAATAGGTGACCTTTCCTAGAGCAAATGAATTTTCCTTTGGAAGGGTAGTTCCTCTTCCTAAAATTATAAAGAATGATGATTGGGAATATCATAAAAGAGTAAGTCCCCAAATATATGCAAGTATTCACTTCCAGTAAAGTTTTGACTTGATAATAATTTTTTTCCTGTCTCAATTTATTTATCTAGCTAATTCATTTACATATTCTGAATTAATATAGAAGATACTCAAAGTCATCGTTCAACGTGTATACACATGGAAGTACGTATACCATCATATGTCTATGTGTGGGTATATACAGTTAATTGTATATAGTTAGAAAATGGCAAAAAACTCATTTATTTATGTATTTATTTTATGAAAACCATTTCATTAAGTTTTAAATCAGGACAACTAAAGGGGTAAAACTTCCCCTGTGGCTTTCATTTAGAATGTATGAACTCCTCAAAAATCAAACAAACAGTAAATAGCAGTTCTTAAACATTAATGCTAAACTCAGTATTCGAGAAAGTTGGAAAAGAGAGAGATTATTTTTTTCCTTAGGGTAATCATATGAAGTAAATTGGAAATTGTGACTCACAGTCACCATTCTCACATTTCCCCCTGTAGAATAGTTCATACATCCTCTCTGAAACAGCACTTAATCATTAAAATATAAGTTAGGCTAACACAGATTTTGGGCAAAAAAAAAAAAAAGTTTTGGGGGCACAAAATCAGAGTGTCTTTTCAATGATTAGACATTACAAAATGACAAAATAGCCAATGACAAATTAACAAAGAAGTTAGGAAGGAAGGGAATCAGTTGTTTTTGGATCATCCAACCAGGAGAAACCACCTGCATATCTTGGTCTATTCAGTTAGTAACTGAAAAAAAAATAACAAAACAGATACATTTACAGAGATAAGTGACTAGGCTATGTGCCTTGGAATGAGGAGCAATTTGAATTGCAAAAGGGAACACTATTCCAGTAGTGGAACTCTTTTGTCAAATTTGACCAATATTGTTTTCAAAATAACTAACTTTTTAATTTGTTTTTCCCTATGGGTTTTTAAGTATCACCCCTACTCCTTCTTAAAATATGTTTTTCAGGCAAAAAATAAATACTTAAAATACCTGCACCACACATACACTCACTAATTCTGGTTTGTTGTTGTCATTGTTTTTAGATATTCGTTAGGAACTTGCATCAGGTAAAATGATTTTCAAAATCATTTTGCAAAAAAAAAGCTTTGCAAAAAAGTTCATAAGCAGAGAAGTGAAATGTGAGGAAAACTCTCTAACCATAGAGTTCTATTTGCTTGTCTTCACAGCAACTGGTTTAATGGAAACACCCACCTTCCAGATACTAGATGCCAAAAGGATTTCATACATATTTCTATTAAGAAAAAATATGTAATGTTGCAACTTTTTGATCTAAATGAACATCTTCTAGGAAAAAAAAATAACAAGCCTCAGTCAGGAATAAATGTTGATATGAGCAGAAGGAAAGGTGGAACATAGAGGCATGTGGACCTGACCTCACTCTTCTCCTCCTGTCTCCAGCTGCCCTTCCCTCTCTGAGCCCATGCAGAAGGCAGAGGACAAGAGAGCCCCTTGTGGAGAGGAAATTGAGTGGATCTGAAGAGCGGATGCAGGAGGAGGAGCAAGACTCTAATTGATTTCAGTTGAAAATATTTTTTTTCTATAAATAAATATATTAAACACATCACTTTAAAAACTTTAAATGGATTGTAAAATCTGATGCTACCTCCAGGGAATAAAAAGAAAGAGGAAAATGTTATATTTAACTACAACTATTAACAAAAATAAAATACAGCCATTTTTTACATTTTTATAATCAGTGTATTTAATTGATATATTAGGAAAACATAAAAAGCATTAAGTGGATTATGTGTTGAACGTTAAAAGTAATTACAAAAATGATCTTGTATTTTTTAAATTGTATATAAAAGAAATAACACTACTTTGATAACATTGTTGAGTAATAGAAAATTGTAGATAAAGAGATCATGCTATTTTGTCATCCAACAGAGGTATCAAATACATTCTAAAAAGATGCTGTCTTTAATAGGCACAACTGAATCACTTCCAGCAGTATATCAATCATATTGGCTTCTCTACATAGGGAAATCAGAGGACAATAGTGAAAATTAGAAAAAAACACTACATGTACTGAATATCTTTACCAATTTATTCTTTAATTACTTAGATCCCAATTTTATATTACTCCAGGCTCAAATCATGAGGGTTTATACCAGACTCCAGTTTAGAGGAACCCTATTATGCCATGGATATGATTCGTCCCCCAAAAACTTACGTGCTGGGCATAGTCCCCCTGTGACACTATTGAGAGGTGGTGGAAACTTTCAGAGGTGGGGACTACTGGGAGGTGAATAGGTCCTTTGGGGGATCACCCTCAGAAGGGATTACTGCTCCTTTTAAAGAAGGAGTAGCTTAGGTTTCTCAAAGCTGCAAAAGTTACTCCACCTGTGTGTTATAAAGTGAGGCCACACTCTATATTTGGTCTCTTCCACAGGGAGCTGCTCACTGCTCAGACCTGAACTCCCTCCAGGTGATGTCATCTGCCATGCAATAGCATCACGAGACTCCCACCTGATGGATCCAACTGATCTTGGATGTTCAGCCTTCAGATCTGTGAACTAAATAAGCCTCTTTATAAATTTTCTAACCTCAGGTATTTTATTATAACAACACAAAAGAAGTAAGATGGACCCTAATGCAAATTTGCTGTCAGAAAAAAAAATTAAGAATCATTAGTGTTTCAATTAAGATTATCATCAAATATGCATGCTAATGATACTAATAATGTCTAAATAACTTGAAGCAAGGTACTTTCACTTGCAGTGAACATAAATAAATGAGCAGCAACTTGTCTAATACCTATCATATCAGCATCAAACATGTTCTGTTTATAGATGTTAGAGTCTGATTGGAGATTTTTCACCAATTTCATTGCATTTAATATTAAATATAGGACTAAGTAATGAACCCAAATACTGAATGAAAACCAAAATATGGGAGTATATTTTATATATCAGAGATTATATATATAATATAGATCTATATTATATATATATAATATAGAGATAATATTTATTATAGATAAGCAGTGGTACTCTAACAAGAAAACAGTTTGCAAGGACTTCTGTTCCCCTTCCCCAAAAGTGTTTGCCTGAAACCAACAAATAACATTATGAAATAATATGGGGAATGATTCTGGAGGCGTGTTGCTACATGACTTGGTAATAAATCTGTAGACCTTCTTTTCCCTGGTGCTTCTAGACACTATGATTGGCAGTCAGAACAAACATGATTCTAAAAGTGTGGAGGTTTAGAAGGAGCTTATATAGGTCACTTTTCAGGGGACAAGGGAATGTCGGGGGGGTAGGAGATGGCAGAGGAATAGAAAAAGGAGGAGCAAAAAAATCAAACACTGCTGTGATTACATTTACTTTGGCAAAACGGTTGATATAAACAATCTTAGAAATAGACTCAGAAGGATCCCCAAGAGCCATTTTGTTTAAAAAATATCCTTAAACATAGATACAAAATAACAATCGATGGTGACCATAACAAACATTGTCCCATGGAATGTACTCAAATTATGTTGAGTCAATAGGGCAGTGTGTTGAGCACCTACTCTGGGACCGTACTCAATAGATGCTGTTAGTATACTCATTCTACAGCTACGGGAAGTAGATCAAAGTGAGGGTGAGTGATCTTGGCCAAGTTACACCGCTCATATGTGGCAGAGCTGATAAATAAACCCAGGGAAATGGAATTAACTCAACATTACACTGATTTTATATATGGAAAAATGAATGAATGAATGAATGAATGAATGAAGACATTAATGATTAAATAAGGAAATAAATGTGATTCTCAGCATTAATAAAATTTGGTAAATAAGAGCAACATGCATTACTTGATATTTGAGAAGTGATTTCGAGGGTTAGTTGTAGGTTGTAAATGTTACAAAAGAAAAATGGTGTTTATTTGTGCGTAAATGAAGACACTGGTCACTTCGCTATTTAGCAGCCACTGAACACTAGATAGACTGCATAAGCCATTGCTATGCTTCACCATCTCTTTTTTTGTAAGCTATTTTATGATGTTTTTCAGAGGAAGAAACTAAGGTTGCCTCAGATACCACTGGTACTGCTTCATGAGACTTCCCTAGTTCAGCTCTCATCAATTCCAAAGTGCTTGAGCATTCCCTCCTAAGAAGCATTGGATCCAACACACAGAGGATGGTACCTGAAAAGAGGCAGGCCAGCCAAGTGGAAACAATTTGTGTACGTCCTTGGGAAATGATCAAAGTACTCAGGAAAGGGGCAGGACTTGAACTTCCAAGGTAACCACCATGTAATAACTTGGCTGTTCTAGTCTTGGCAGTGCAGAGATGGTGTCAAATATAAGACTCAAAATTCATTTTTAAAGTTGCTGAAAGCTCTGAAAGTTCAACGCTAAAGTTCTGTGTTTGGCTTCAGGGTCAGCAATTCACAGAACAGGCATGTCTCCTTGGATCCCGTTCACTATTTCTCTGCCACACTTATTTTTCCCCTTAAAGAAATAAGGTGATTGTTTTGTAGTGATCCAAAAATTCTCCTTTTGCATTCAGTGCACTAACATCTCAAAAATTCTTAGTGGGGCTTCTACAAATGTAGTCCTCTGATATGGGGGTCTAAAAAATGTGGGCTATTTTCCATTTGCATTGAAACAAAGGATTATACATACACTGATATTTACAACAAGTTGGAAAGAATTCTTTCGCTTTCTTAAGAAAGAGTTTAAGATATTGAACAATGATAAACCATGGACTTAGAATTCAATTTAATGTCCAAAATCCCTTTGTACAATAATAATTCCCACTTCCTGATGGGTGGCCTTATAGAAAACCAACTGCAAGTTTGATGAAAGGGCATTTTTCTTCCATGATGAAGGTCTTATTTCCTTGTGTCCATTTCCCATCAATCTATCGTCAGCTTTCTTGTTTGTGTGTTCTATACTCCCAAGGCACCCAGGGCAAGAACATATCAGACCTTTGTTGTTAGTACTCTCTAAAGGGATGAAAAATAAAAAAAATCCATCATCAAAGAATTATCCATGTTATTTAAGACTGATAATTGTCATGATGGCTGCAGTGGAATATGGCTGAAATGAGAGCAACTCAGGCAGGAAGATGGCTAGCTGAAGTCCAGCTCATCGTTTAGCAAAGCCCTAAGCAAATTAGTGAGACCCTGTCTCAAAATAAAATAAAAAAAATTACAAGGGATGGGGATGTGGTTCAGGGGTAAAGTGCTCCTGGGTTCAATCCCCAGTAACAACAACAACAACAACAACAACAAAAGTATTAATTATTGATAATATTTGTAAATGCTCATACTGTAAGTTTACAGGCATTCAATCATATAGTGCTTTCTTTCCCTATGAAGGATGAATGAGACTTTTTTTTTTCATTTGTGGTGGCCAAGAAATATGTCTTACATACGTCTAGCTGCCAAGAGCACCAGCTGCTGCACTTTGAAATTCATCACCACCTTTGTGCCAGGGGCCATTCCTACAAAGGGTTGCTCTTTGTCAATGACTGAATGATCAGGAATCCTGAGACAGATTTAATATTGGGAAACACAGGACTGCTCTGATGGCCAGCTTTGGTTTGAGGATACCCTCATGGCTTGCACACCTTTCATGGATGGAATAACAATCAACAGTGCTCCAACCCAATCTCATCTTCCTCATTCTTTCATAACTTCATCACACTTGATGATCTCCCAGTCTCTTCTGCCACCTTCCCTATTTTTTCTCAGATAGGCATTTTCTGTAATATAATCCTTGTCCATTTCATCCTATCTTGTGTTACGCTTCTCAGAAGACTCGAATGAACACATTATTCTTCTATTTTATTGGACAGAAAACAAGAGAGACTGTGGTTCAATAATGCTTGCCCAAGGCCACATATCCATTAAGTTACCAGAATGGTATTTACTCTTTAGGTTTCTCATCTCAGAACCTATGTTAGTAACCAATACACAGCGTGGGAAAATGATAGTAGAAAGAGAAGCAGTCAGAAGAAGTATTCAAATCCCCATTAGCTGCACCAGGACTAAAAAGGTACTTAAAAAAAAAAAAAGCTGGCATGTAGCCAACACTGGAAGTTGCTAGAAAGCCACATCTCTGCAGCAGATTCTTCAATTTTGTTTCCACTATGAAATGAATCTTGCATTGATTTATATTTACACATTTGTATACCACTTTTGCTAAGAAATTATATACTGAAAATTACTGAAATGGAGTGTGTGTTGTGTTTGAATGATGATTAATAGTTTATGATATACCAAACCACTAAATTAATATTTTGGGAATCTAGCAGACTATTTTTGCTTCATATCACAAAGTGATTTATATTTTGTATGGTGAACTGAGTAGAATCTGGGGAGATTTCTTTGAGCCAGCCATTTTCCATAACCATTATAGTGTTTTATACCTAGTTCTTCTAAGTTTTGCTTCCCTCCCTCCCTTCCCCAAACCTGTCTTCTATTTCTGCCTCTTTTCTCATTTTTAGTACTAGATTCCTTCTCTTTTATGTCTTAGACTCAAGAGTTTTCCATTTTTAATTTAAGAATCAGTTGCAATGTATTTGTTGCTATGCTAAGGGTTTTTTTCTCATGCCATTTATTCCCATAGTCTCCAAATTTCTCTGCAGTAACAATGCATATTACAATCCTGTACACAGGCATGAGAGGTGCAATGCCCAAAATGTCTCAAAATAAAGTAAGTGATAATTTGGAATTTTAGCATGCAATTGCTATTTTTAAACATTATTTTAGTTTACCAGACTTTTATATTCACACTTCCTGCCACTTATGGCCCTTCAATTTCTTCCTCCCAATGAGGCAAATAAAGGGGTTGGAGCCTATAGGTAAAATACCAGAATTATCACTTTGAAGCCATCTTTCGAGTCTTTATTCCTATAAAGTCACTGAAGATGCCAAAAGTATTGAATTGTCCAAGGTCTGGATGTGACTAACTTCTAACTGCTATAGTTTGGATAGTGAATGTTTCCCGAAGATCCATGTTTTAAAGGCTTAGTCTCAAAGTGGCGCTATTAGGAGGTGGAGAGTCTCTGAGGAGGTGGGACTTAATGAGAGGTCTTTAGGTCTTTGAATAAGTGCCCTTGAGAGAGATGATGAGACCCATCTCTTTCCTCCTTCTGTTTTGACTCCTGCCCATGAGGTGACGGGTTTTCTCTGCCATGTGTTTCTTATCATTGCCAGCTGGTACCCTAACTGAATTTCCAAAGCAATGGGTCCAACCCAATTCTGACTGGAGCCTCTAAACTCAATGCCCAAATAAACCTCTTCTCCAATAGGTTAAAAATCTCAGGTTATTTTGTTATAGTGATACAGAGATCATACACTATGGGTGTCCTTTCTTTCAAACGTTAAGAGGTCAGGTGATCCGGTCACACTTTATCTCACTAATTAAGGGCTGGATCCCCTAAATGTCTTTGTACTATCTCCCATTCTTTACCTCTCTTTGGAGGTGAGTCTGATATTAATCCAGATCTCTTTGTAAAAATCTCTCTCGCCTGGTTCCATCAAATTATGTTCAAATAAGTGTTCATCCCACTCTAAGCATACCAAGGGAGGCCACATTCGAGAGCAAGCAAATTCTTCTGATCTATTTGGAGTCATTTGTGCATTTCACCTCTATGGTGACCCTAACTCACCTTCCCTTTTTTCGTTGACAAAATCTTTACCATCATTTATTTGGGAAGAATAAATATGTTCACTGACCTGTTTGAAATGTCAGATATTGCTTCTAACACTTTATAGATCTATGTTAGTGTATCGATGGGAAAAAAATAGATACAGCATGGGAGCTTGCTAGGTATTTTCAAAGAAGATTAAAAGATTCATAGGAAAAAAAACCCACACAGTTTTACACCCCTGTAGTTCCCTTCTTACACATTTTTAGAACCCTTAATGAAAAGAAAGATATATTGTCACTGTTGATGCTTCACATAGAGATGCCTCAAACCTGACTATATGTCATATAACTCAAATTAGGGCTATGACTAATTTATTAATCTTTGTGCCATTTAAATATAGTACAGAAATGGGTACAGAAAGAAATCTGCTGGACTTGTTCAGGAGTCACTGTTTAATTGTTCAGAGTTAAATATTCCTCAAGATAAAAGCCAATCACTGTGTTTAATGGATTATTTTAAGGTCAAAATAAAAGCCTGAAATCTTTTTGTTGTTTTTTGGGACAATTTATATTTGCGTGATATTCTTTCCTTTCAATTTTCGGACACGTATTTGCATTTTAAAGCATTGTATTAATTATATCCACAGTTCTGCAAACCTGTATTTGTTGTATCATATATGTGGATAGCCTCTGTGCTGAAGTGTGTTAGTTAAGGGTGATTATTGGAATAGCCTGAGTGGTTTTAGCTCCTTGCAGCAGACTGATGGAAGTGGTTAATGTATTCTTTGAGACATGGATTTAAGGGTGGTTAGAACTCTGGAGGCTCAGTTTGGGGACTAACTATCTGCTCCTAGGAATCACATGACTTTTTGTCTCTGTTTCCTTCCTTCTCTTGGTTTTGTTTTTACTTTTGCTCTCTGCTAACTTTTGCTTTCCAATGGTCTGACATGAACTCTAGTGCTAAAAAGACATATTCGAGACCCACTGTCACTCACTCCAAATCAGCCTTTGTTATTGGCCAGGTGACTATGCAGAGAAAGTTGGGAATCATGTGCTGGGCGTATATTCACCGGGCTCTGCTTCCATTAACGTGTTAAAATTCTTTAGAATTCCCACAGAAGGGAAGCAAAATTTGATCTCAATTTCTCCTTTCCTTTTTCATCAAATCTGTTTAATATTAAAATATATCATACACCAGATACTTTGAATAGTCCCACATATTCACAAATGATCATTCACATTTTATTTTTTTTAGACTTTTAAAAATCATGTCATGGTATTTTGTTTTTCCTTTTCATTTACTTTTTATCCTCTTTAGTGATCTCTGAGTCAATCCATCCTTTCCCTGAATAGCACAGTATGGAAAAAAGTAA
This sequence comes from Callospermophilus lateralis, assembly GCF_048772815.1. Taxonomy (NCBI): domain Eukaryota; kingdom Metazoa; phylum Chordata; class Mammalia; order Rodentia; family Sciuridae; genus Callospermophilus; species Callospermophilus lateralis. The sequence continues at coordinate 6,662,634 of NW_027514380.1, read as the reverse complement.
GCTATCCTATAACTGAAGTTATTAGGGTTACTTAAGACAGAGGAGTGTGGTTTTCATAAAAGCTATATGAAATTAAAGTTTTATTTTCATAAGTAATTAGTTATTTAAAACAATGCATACTTTAATAATCTGGCATACATTCAAAATAAATATTTGTAAGTTATTCAATAATTTTGATTTAATTGGACTGAGATTATAGAGTCCAAATATAATAATAATAACCAATGATCTTTCAGAAGAAATTATTTGATAGCATCATAAAGAGTACAATTTGCAAAATAATTATACCCAGAAAGGTCTTATGAAATTTTATACCCAAGGGATCAAAATGAACTGGAAATATCAAATCCTAGAATGTTAGTGGTTTCCAGATTAGAAGCTTTAGGGTCTGGAATTCTCTAGACTGTGCTTTCCTCAGCAAAATGAAAAAAAAATAGAGAATCAAAAAAATCAATGAATGAATAAATGCAAATAAGGATGCAAGATGTTCAAAGGATACTGAATGTGAATATAAAGAGGCAAAATAAAAGCAAGAACTAAGATGCTTTTCAACTCATAAAATTGTCTCTCTCTCTCTCTCTCTCTCTCTCTCTCTATATATATATATATATATATATATATATATATATACGCTCTCTCTCTCTCTCTCTCTAGAGAGAGAATGCTCATTTAACCTCCAAATCTCTCTGACCAAATTAAATTAAAAAGGTTTTAAAACAAGGACAGAAGCAGAAATTTCAATCCACATGGCCTAATCATGTAGAAGAATTTTGCTTCAATTAACTTTGAGATTAGGGTGAGCTCTATGTGTTAACTCTTATATATGGTCCAGCACTTAATAGTGTTCAAGAAATACTAGAGTTTATCTCATTCCAAATCACAAAATAACAAGAATTGTTCTATGAGTTTTATATGCTTTGTTTCATGCAAATCATCTCCTCTTGTCTTTTCTGCTATGTATGGTTTGGGCACCTTTTTAAAGGATCGAATGACTGTATTTCTGCAGGTGTTTCTATGTGTTTTCTATTCTGTACCTCTGGTATATGTGTCTGCTTTTATGCCAGTACTATGCAGTTTTTGCTATCATAGCTCTGGAGTGTAATTTGAAGTCAGGTATTGTGATGTCTCCAGTATTGCTTTTTTGGCTTAGAATTGCATTGGATATTCTGGGCCTTTTATTCTTCCAAGTGAAGTTTAGGAATGTTTCTTCTAGTTCTGTGAAGAATGACATTGCATTGAATCTGTATATTGCTTTTGGTAGGGCTGCCACTTTAAAGATATTAATTGTGCCTATTCATGAGCATAAGAGGTCTTTCCATCTTATTGTCCCTTCTTCAATTTCTTTTTTCAACATTCTAATTTTCATGGTAGAGGTTTTTCACTCCTTGGTTTGATTTATTTCTAGGGATTTTTTTGTTTTGTTTTGTTTGAGGCTATTGTGAATGAAACTGTTTTCCTGATTTCTTTCTCAGCAGATTTGTTATTGGTGTATAGTATGTTGATTTTTTTTAAACTGCTACTTTGTTGAATTTGTTTATCAGCTCTAGAAGTCTTTTGCAGGAAAATTGTTGGGCCTTCTAAATATAGAATCATGCCATCAGTAACAGATAATTTCAGTTTTTTCCTCCCCTCTTTGGAGTTCTTTAATTTCCTTCTATTGCTTGATTATTCTGGCTAGAGTTTCAAGAACTACACTGAATATGAGTGGTAAGACTAGACATCCCAGTCTTGTTACAGATTTTAAAGGAACTGTTTTCAGTTGTTTCCTATTCTCTATAATGTTAACTCTGGATTTGTCACTTATAACCTTTATGATGTTGAGCTAAGTTCCTTCTATCTCTAATTTCTTCAGTGTTTTTACTGTGAATGGTTGCTGAATTTTTTCCAAAGCTATCTCTGCCTCTATTGAGAAGATTATGTAATGTTTGTCCTTAATTCTATTTATGTGGTGCAGTTTTTGATCTGCCTATGTTAAAACATGCTTGCAATCCTAGGGTAAATCCAACTTTCTCATGATGTACAATCTTCTTAATTTGTTGTTGAAACTGATTTGCTAATATTTTATCAAGAATATTTGCATCTAATTGAGAACATTAGTCTGTTGTTTTCTTGCTTTGATGTGTCCTCATCTGGTTTTGGTGTGAGATTAAGAATGGCTTAACAGAAAAAATTTAGAGGTGTTGCATTCTTCTGTTTCGTGGGATAATTTGAGGGGCATCGGCACTAGTTTTTTTTAGAAGTTTTTGCTGCAGGAATTTAGGTCCATGAGTGGGACATGAGGGACCCCCAGTCATCCTGCTTGGTATCAGATCATAAGGTTTTTTTTCCCCTCTCTTTTCTATTTTTTGTGTTAAGGTATTGCTGGAGTTTGAACACTGTAGTGCACTGTCTCTTGGCTGGTTTAGCTCAGCAGCAGACCCTCTTCAGTGGGTCATGTTTGCCATCTGACTCTGCCACAAGATTCTGTTTTTAATTGACTCAAAGCGAAAGAGAGTTGCACTCCACTCCAGAGCTCTGACTGGAATTCCCGTGGTGGATGTAATCTCCTCGGTCTGTTTCACTCATATTCTTCTAGGTACACCCTAGGGCACCCTAGGGCACATAGTAGGTGTCAGGTGGGACAATGCAGCCAGGATCTCCAGGGCTCTTAGAGCAGCAGCTGCGTAGCTTCCTTGAGGTAACTCCTGCCCCTGCTCTTCACTTGCCAGTTGAGAAACACAGGACACATTTCAAACACGAGTTTACTGGGTAGCTAGGTCATCTATGTTTGGGCTGTTTTTCTAGTTACACAGACTTTTCCATGCCAAGTTTGTCTGTTGGTCCATTGAGTGTTTGTGTTTGTGTTTTCTCTCTCTTCTGAGGTGAACTGGTGCTACAGCTGCGAGTCTCTAAGAAACTGACTATTCAATATAGAATTTCAGTGAGTTCCCACTTTCACTCCCCTGTGAGAAGCAGTACCTCCATTGCTTAAATCCTGATCCACCGAGCAACAGGAAATGCAGCCTTCTTCCAATTTGCCATCTTGACTCTGCCACAAGATTCTGTTCTTAATTGACTTTGGTATTGAAAGATGGCTTACTAAAATGTGTGAAATAATGACAATTGGGGAAGTGATATAAAGATTATAGAGGAACAGTGTATCCTCTTTTTAAGAAATGGACTATTTATTATTTTAAGAAAGAAGAAATGACTACTTCAGAATAGAATGGTCATGAATATTATGCCACTTGTCAAAATAGGTTAAGTAGGCAAACACATGAATGCTGAGAAAATGTATATAAATTATTCATGAAATATGGTTTCCAAAATTTGGATTAAATGACTGTCTCAAATCTTTCTTAGACAAATTACTAAATAATCAGAAATATATTTTCACTGCTAACGTTTAAATACGTGGTTTGATTAAACACTGCTCACCAGAGTTCTTTTTAAAGAGGGATTAAGCATGGAACATAGAAGTTTATGAACCACACAGTCTTCTTGCAAATCTCATATGTAGCCATGTGATTAAGTAGCTGGGAAAATTTGTGTTTGTTTTTCTTTCTTCATTTACTACATGGTTATTAAGCCTGTCTTATCAATCATCATAAGCAATGGAGTCATAATCATCAAGGGACAGACATAGGATTTATTCTCATGGAATTTAGCATCTAGATGGAAAAAAAAATGTTATTAAATGGTTGCACAAATTTATACAAAAAAAGATTACATACTAGGATAAGTGTTTTGAAGGGAAAATACATTTTTAACCTTCAAGAATGAAATCTGAGCAAAAAATAAAGAAGGCCTTTAATAATTTCCCTAAAGAACTGATATTAGCAAACCTAAATAATGAATATGTAGGACTTAAAGAGGCAAAACGGATGCTAGAGGTAGATAAGAGAGAAATAATACCAAGCACAGGCAGAAGGCTTGAATAAGGGGTCCTGAGTTTAAGACATTTAAAACTGTGAGAAAAGAACAAAATCAGAGAAAGTTCAAAGTCATGCATACTATGAAGACTGTGTATAGCAAAGGGAATGTCAGACTACATCAGGAACCTCCTGGAATACATGAATATTTTTAAGTTAATTGTAACATGAATAAAAATATTCAAATTTTTATTTTCCTTTTATTTATTGTCTTTTGTCTTCTTCCTAATTTGAGTGACTATCAGTTTAACTCTGTATTGTAGAAAAAATAAAGCTCAATTAAAAATTAATCACTGGTATTTTGGGCAAGTGCATATTTTTACAAGGTGGAGACAAAGGTTTAGTATTTGTTCATTTTTATAGCAAATACTAGAATGTAAGACAGGATTCTGGTAACCAGAGATACAGCCCTGAACAATAGAAAGTCTTGGGATAGTTTGAATTTGCCTGTAAAAAGAATTTTCTGCCCTTTTTGAATTTTGTGTGACATGGAGACTAAGGGCATACTATGTTACTTATCATACAGAGATCCCAAGAATTATTAATAGGCAGAAGGCAGTTAACTCTCCTTCTGGACCTCACAATGAAAACAAAGTTCCCATATGATGTGCAGAAAAGAGATAAACATCCACCAGGCATTTCCTCTGTCAATTGGTTGTTGTTGTTGTTGTTGTAGTAGAGAATGAACCCAGGAGTATTCTACCACTGAGCCAGCCACAACCCATACCTTTTCAATTTTTATTTTGAGACAGGGACTTATTAAGTTGGCTAGGCTGGCATCGGACTATCAATCTTCCTGACTCAACCTCATGAGTTGTTGAGATTACAGGCATGAGTCGCCAATGCCAGCAAAATAGTTTCTAAAGAGTTACTATATTTATGTGACTTTATTCCATTCTAGGTGATATGCTCCATGCTGTAAATACATGTTTTAATATAAACCAATCAGTGCAGAGCATTGGTATCACATAAGCAAAGAAGAAATATTTTCTAATGTTTGACCCTATGGTAGTTATAACACCAGTTCCATCTCATAATTTAAAAATATCTACCCATTTGAAATCAGAGCAATGGTTTAAATCAATTACATTTTCTTTTCTGTTGTTTTCCTAGATTAAATCAAAACTGATAACAATTGCAAAACCAAAACTAAGGATGTGAAAGTAATATTATGAGGGGGGTTTAAACATAAAAATATACCTGTCCAGTTCTAACTTAGACCTCCCAGTTGATATCTGGATTTTTTTTTTCTTTTTGGTACCAGGGATTCAACCCCAGGGCACTTAACCACTGAGCCATTTTCTCAGCTCTTTTTTATTTTTTACTTAGAGAAAGGGTCTCACTGTGTTTCTTAGTGCTTCATTTTTGCTGAGTCTGGCTTTGAACTCACAATCCTACTGCTCTAGCCTCCAAAGCCAGTGGGATTATAGGAATGCACGACACCTGGCTCAATATCTGGACATTTTATGTTTTACTCACATAAATAGTCATTTTGTCATAAAACCTTTGCATGTTCAAAGGCAAATGGGATAGTTTTATGTGTTCCAGGAAGAAAACTTTAATGACTAATTGAGGAAAATGTCTGATATAAAATGTTTCAGTGGACCCTTGAAGGATGAGTATGCATTTGAAATGGGTTCAGAGAATGGAAGTAATAAAAGAGTAGAAGGCATTTCAGCCTTGACAAACAACATGGCAGGAAGCAGAGATGTATGAAAAGGTGAAGCCTGCCCACTATGCAGAAAAGAAAAGTAGGTGCCAACCCTCATGAAACACTTAGATTTTCAGAGGCATATATTGTCTATGGAATGCGTATGACTACATTCTGATTTGAGAGTGATGGTAGAGTTGAAATTAGTAGGAAAAGTTCTAAAGGGAGATGTTTTTGCTCAAACCAAGGAGATATGCTAGTGGAGCTGTCCAGGAAAGAGAAGGCAGCTTCTATATATTTCAGATAACTGAAGTGTTCAAGAAAAGGTGGGTCAAACACCTCTCAGAGAAAGTACACCTGTACACAGGAAGGACAAACTAACATAAAAATCCATCTAAAGGTAAGAACCTGTTATATTTTTACTTCTCATAGCTGCTTTTTCATGGATAGGAAGAAGGAAGAGGTGGGGAGAGACAGTCTTAAAATATTTTATTGGTTTTAAATATAATTTTCCGTTGCTTAAATTTTTAATAATCTCCACAACCCAAAGTGTGTGGGAAGCTAGCTGAAGTAGAGAAGTTCTAGAAATAGATATCTGATGCTGCTTCCCACTGTGAAAAACCTTGAAAATGGTACACTTGGAGTTTTAGAAGCATACTCCATCATTAAAAAAAATAGCAGAGACTCAGTAACAGAAAAAAATGTTTTTTGGGGAGAAGTTAGTAATGCATAACAGGGTTTAATTTGATTTATTTGAGCTCAAATTGCCAAAAATGTAGTGGAAACAATGGTGAGCAATATTTTTCCATAAGATTTAGTCATTTTATGTAGCATAAAATATGTAATTTTAGATATCATTAATGATAATTTATTGGTAATTACATAGAAAACATTGAACCATTATACACTTAAAATTTAATCATTAAGATTAATTTCATTATACTAAGTCATAAGTAGAGAAACAGCAGTTTGTAGTTTTTAATGTGTCTTTTCTATATAAACACTGATGTAACCAAATTAGGAAAGTTATAGGACTGCATAGGAGCTCATTCCAAACCTCAGTCCTCAAATACTGCTGGACAAACTGAATACTGAGAAGGGAATCCTTTTCTAATGCCACATGTGACCTCGACATCAAAATGAATCTTCTTCAATAGAGCACATTCCTTGACTACACAGGGTTATCACAATTTTGGTAACTATTATAGGATAAAGTACCCCAGGCCACACCTGACCTAAGGCAATAATATTGCCCTACATTTATTTTCCTTGATTGATGGAATATGGAGTAAATGCTATGCAGGACCAAGAATATACCTTAAAAACCCCATTAATTCAATAACTCTACATTAAGCACCAAAAGTATTCAAAACAATTTGCAAAATTACTCGTAAGTTCAAATGAATACCAACGTGTTTCTCTTTTACAATTAAGAATTTTCACATAAATCAAAAGTACATATTTTCAACTATTAGCAGAAAACAGTGGCTTCAATTAATTTTTAGACTACAATTATATTAATGTTAATAAGGTGTTAGCTGATGTGTTGAGAATCTTACCAAAGATCCACAATTTTCAATCAGTATCGACTTTGGGGATTTTAATATTAGGATGGAAAAGCCTTATAAATGAAGGGGTCCAACTCAGATTTCCTAATAGTGAAAAGCTAAAAATTTTAAATGTTAAAAATGAGTTAGCAGCTAAATTAATTATGATACAGCTGGCATACACAACAGTACACAACATTTTTAAATGACCTTTAGGAATAGTTTAATAATTTGGAACATGGTTACATAAAAATGTAAGTTTAAATGAACTAAAGCTTTGGAATAATAAAGCATTTATTATATATATATATATATATATATATATATATATATATATATATATATATATATATTTATATTTATATCTCGGAAAGGATTTTACAGAAGATTATATGAGAACAATGGGTGAATTTTAGTATAATTGTTGTTATGATTTGGATCTGTAATGTTCTTCCAAAACTCATGTGTTGAAGTTTGGTCCCAACCACAACAAAACCCACACCTGAGGATTTTAAGAAATGATTGGGTAATGAGGGCACTAAATAGATTAGTGGATTAGAGTGGACTGAATGGATTATGGGAGGTGGAGTAAGTAGTTTTGACTGCCTAGGAGGTTTATCCTCTCTCTAGCACCTCCCTCACCTCTCTCTCCTCTCTTTGGACCCTGACTACCATGAGCTAAGCAACTTAATGCTGCTATGCCCTTCCACCATGATTTATGCCTCATCTCAGGTCAAGAACAATGGAGTTGGTCAACCATGGACTGAGACATCTGAAACCATGAACCCACAATAAAGTTTTCCTCCAAGTTGTTTGTATCAGGCATTTTGGTCAGAGCAATAGAAAATTAACATAATTATCTTCATGTTTTATTTTTTCTACTTCTAATTCTTTTCAAAAGAATTTAAGAGCTCTAACATGACCATTTGAAATGTAATAGGAAAACAGAACTAGAATATATATGTACCTGTACACATAAGTAAACCCACATTTACGTACACACATACACACAAACTATACATCAGACTTTTCCCCACAGAGCAATAGTTTTTAATAGCCAAACCACAATACATAAGGAGTTAGTAATGATTCCATCAAATATTTCCTGCAAGTAATACTTTTTTTTTTTGCATGTAAGATAATCTTATAGAGTTTGTTCTGGAATTTTCACAATTCTCCAATGTAGGTAAGGCAAAAGTAACTTGAAATTAGACCCTAAATAATAAAAATATGTTTCTCAAATTAATATGAATTCTGAATTAATAAGAAGCCACTCAATGCAATCAATTAATAAAAATCAAAGGAAGTCTCTAGGATTGAACTATGGACTCTTGGTATTCCATCTACAACAATGTAGCAATCAACTTTCTGTCAGCAAAGACATGGATTTGTATCATTTTACATTTTAACCTTGAGCACATTAAATATAGTTGCAATTCAATTATTTTTGGATGTCTAAAAATTAAATTTGTCTCATTCAGGATTTTCATCTTCCATAATGAAATTTTAATTTTAAATGTGATAGAGTTTACAGCTGTCCTTTAATAAACAGTAGTGGTTATATATGTCCCACACTGCGGTAAGGACAATTTCCCTCTACATATTTTTAGTAACCCATGGAGAATAATCAGTACAGTCATGCAAATGTAGGTTTCAAAATAAGAATAGGCACATGTATTCATTCCCAATGCATAATCGTTATGCTATATAGGTATGCTAGTCAACTTTTTGTCACTCTGACCCAAATACCTGACGTGAACCACTAGGACGAGAAAAGTTTTATTTATTGATTTATTGATTTATTTTTAAGTGTTGAATCCAGTTTTAAAAATATCAGTGTCTTTTTGTTATACATAATAGTGGGGTTTATTTTGAAACATTTATTTAGAAACAGTTTGAATTTTTTTTTTGAAATGTTCAAAAATGCATTTCTATCCCTAGGCCTATCCACTTCCCTCTCTTCTTCTCTACCCCACCCTTCTTTCATAATTTATTATTTTTTTTTTCTTTCTAAATATTTAGTTTTTAATTAAAACATTGCAGTTGGACATAAAATTGGAATGCCTTGTGATGTATTCCTACATGCACACACTATAATTCGTTCAATTGGTCTGCCCTCCTCCCTTACCCTTGGTCTCCTGCTCCTATTTCTACTCTCTCTTCTCTTTTCATTAAGTCCCCCTTTTTATTCCTTTCCTCGCTCTACTTTCCACATATGAAAGAATACATTTAACCCGTGACTTTCTGAATCTGGCTTATTTCATTTAGTAGATTGTTCTTTAATTCCATCTATTTATCAGTAAACAATATAATTTCGTTCTTCGTGGCTTAGTACAACTCCATGTTTGCTAAGGTTATGGAACATTGTTTTCCATTTTTGTCAGCCATGTATTTCTTCATTTGTGAAATGCCACTTTAGATATTTTGCCTATTTATTGATTGAGTTGATTCTTTTTTCATGTTAATTTTTTTTTAGTTCTTTATATATTCTGGTTATTGATCCCTGGTCAGAAGAGTAGCTGGCAAAGATTGTCTACCATTCTGTAGGCTCTCTTTTCATGCTTATATTTCTTTCCTCTGCTGTTTTAATTTAATGCTATAGCACTTAATCTTTTGAAGCCTTATTAAGGAAATCAGTGCCAGCATCAATGTGTTGGAGTATTGTCCCTATGTTTTTGTTTTTTTTTTTCCTAGCAGTTTCACTGTTTCTGATCTAATATGTACTCCCATGGTTCACTCTGAGTTGATTTTTGTGCAGAATGAAAGGCAAGGATCTTGTTTCACTCTTCTACATATGGCTGTCCAGTTTTCTCAGCACCATTTGTTAGAGAAACTATCATTTTTTCAACTTATGTTTTTGGTACCTTTGTCAAGGATCAGATGACTAGATCAATGTGTATTTTTCTCTGTGTTTCCTTGTCTGTTTCATTGGTCTTTATGTCTTTTTATGCCAATAGTATGCTGTTTTGCGACTATAGTTCTGTTGTAAGATTTGAGATCAAGTATTATGATTTACCCAGGCTCAATCTTGTTGTTCAGGATTTCATTAACTCTTGTTGGTCTTTTAGTCTTCCATATAAGCTTTTAGGACTTTTTTTTAAACCTCTTTTTGTGTGTGTGTGTGAAGAATGTTTTTGGTACTTTGATGGGGATTGCATTGAATCTGTATATTGAATTTTATAATATGGTCATTTTGACAATATCAATTTTACCCATCCATGAGCATGGTAAGTCTTTTCATTTTCTAAGGTTTTCTTCAATTTCTTTATTCAGTGTTTTTTACTTGTCACTATGTAGATGTTTCATATATTTAGTTCTATTTATTCTCAAGTATTTAATTTCATTTTTACAGGCTATCATTTATTAACAATAAACAATAAATTTTTAAAAAATTTCTTTTTCAGTGTATTAATTATTGGATTATAAGAAAGCTATTGATTTTCATTTGTTGATCTTGTATCCTGTAACTTCACTGGAAATGTTTTTTAGGCCTAGAAGTCTTATGTATGAGGTTTTTTTTTCTTTTTTTCTTTTTTTTTGGGGGGGGGCGACAGGGGAGGGAGGGTTCATAAAATAGAATCATGTTATCAGAAAACTGACAGTTTGACTTCTTTTCTTTTGGAACCTCTTGAATTGCCTTCATCGTGTCCCAAAGATTTTGGTATATTATATTAGTATTATCATTTTGTTCTAAGAACTTTTAAATTTCTTCTCTCATTTCCTTTATGATTCATTCTTCATTTAAAACACTATGGTTCAATCTCTGTGTCTGTGTGGTTTTCATAATTTCTTTTGCTATTCTGTCTAATTTAATTCCATTATGTTCTGATAAGGTGAATGGAGTTATATCAATTGTTTGTATTTGTTGAGAATTACACTGTGTCCTAGAATATTGTCCATTTTAGAAACACTTTCCATGGCTTGGTGAGAAAAGCCATGGAAGCTGTTTGGAGATAAAATATTCTAGATATCTGTTAAGTCCATGTAATATATAGTATTATTTAGGTCAGTATATTGATTTCATGTCTGGATTACCTGTCTATTTGTAGAGGAGTGTGTTGCAATTATCTAGAATTAGAATATTGGGGTCCCTCTGGAATTTACTATCAATAAGTGTTTGTTTCATGTAATCACATGCACTAATATTTGGGACATCCGTATTTACTATTGTTTTCTTATTGGATTGTTACCTTTACCTATTGTTACCTTTACCTATTTTTTACCTTCTTTGTTTTTTCGGATTAATCTTTTGACATCTATTTTATCAAATATGAGAATAGCCATTCCTGCTTGTTTTGGGATTCCAATTTACTATGGAATATATTTTTCCCTCCTTTAACTTTCAGCTTATTAGTGCATGTCGTTGCTTATTAGTGGAGTCTCTTGCAAACCACATAATGCTGGATCTCATTTTTTTTTAAATCCATTCTGCCATTCCATGTCTTTTAACTGGAGAGTTGAGACCACTTACATTCATTACATTACATTAATTGGTATGAAGTTTATTATTTCTTTACATTTTGTTTTGTTCCCATAATTAATTTGGTCTTAATTTCCATTTAATTAACTGCTCTTCTAGAGAGTTTTACACATTTGGGGGTTCTGGGGATTGGTTTTCATTTTTTTCTGTGTATACTATATCTCTGTATAGTTTTTTTTTTCTTTTGCAGTGCTGGATTAGTGTTCATGAATTCTTTTAATTCATCCTTATCATGGAATGATTTTATTTTTCTTCAATTCTGAAAGATAACTTTCCTGAATACATAATTTTGGCTGGCAATTTTTTTCCAGAGCTTAGAGTAGCTCATTCCATACCTTCTTGATTTTAGAGTCTGAGTTGAAAAGTCAGAAGTGAGCCTTATTGATTTACCTCTAAATGTCACCTGATGCTTTTCTTTTGTGGCTTTTTATATTTTCTTCCATATTCTCTATTGATTATGTTGTGCCTTAGAGTCAAATGTCCTTAGACTTGGACATCTGCTGAGGTATAATTCTTTTCCTCTTTTATATATGTGCCCTTTGGTGTGTGGTTTTCTCTTCTGTGGAGAATCCTGTGTTACTTGTCCTTTGAACTTTAGCACCTAGGCTCAGCATAATCTGTTAATTTCAATCTGTTGAAATGCTGATCAATTTACTACCATAGAACTGATGATTTAATTTACGTTTTAAGAACTTCTGTAATATCATAGGTTCCTCTGAGCTATCATCTTGGGACCTCACTCTAAATGAATAGAGGTTCAGGAAGGGACCCGATATCCCCCACTAACTGTTCCTACTTAAAGCCTGGTCATTGTTTTCTGATTTTTGCATCCTCTATTCTATGTGTTAAAAGTATTGTTAGAGATTAAATGTTTGTGCATAGGCCAAGGTTTACTGTCACTTGGCTGAGTTGTGGGTGCAGCTCAGCAGCAAATTGCTACTCAGTGTTCTCCTAGGGTCCCAGTAACTTCTCAGACATGCTCAGAAAAAGGGGGAGCAAGCTACAGCAATAATAGTAGTGACCCATATACAGCCTTAAAATAAAGACTTGGTGCCTATTATGACATCTCTAACACTAATGGCCACACAGAGGGGAATGGTGGCTATCATTTAACATCAGCAACAAAAAATAAACAACCACAAACTAGATCTAGCTGTAAACAGCAGGTGTAAACTACCCTACCTTATTGATAAATACAACAACATGAGTGCTGGGGGACAGCAATTATAGAAACTAATTAGTTCTAAAAGATTGTAAAATTCCACTCCTTTATGTGAAAATAAAATTAGGAAGATAAGACAAATTTTGAAATTTTTAAAAGGGAACAGAGCAGATGTAGGGAACAGACATCCGGTGATGGCTATAATGAAAAAAAAGTAAAAGAAAACTCTAAAAATAATAAAATAGAGAGACAGAAGAGACAATAGAATTTGGCTAGTAGAGGGGGAAGAAAAGCAAGAAGGAATAAGAAGAGCAACAAATAAAGGCAAGAACAAATACATTTTTAAAAATTCAAATCAAAACATATCCCCCCTCAAAATGAAACAAACAAACAACAACAAAAATCCCCCTACCCTTCAAAAGTCAAAATAAGGTTAAAAGCAAACAGGTGGGAAAAATGGTAAAAATGAAACAAAAAAATGATATGAACAGAGCTGTGTGTAGGGGTGTGTGTGTGTGTGTGTGTGTGTGTGTGTGTGTGTGTGTGTGTGTTCGTGTATCCTCAAAGCAATCATTGTAAGAACACACACACAGAATAGAAATAGACATGTAGGGCCAGTTTTCTTATTTAAAAATGAAGGACTTTGCTGAGATGCTCAGAACTGTTTACAGTTCTTATAGTCATTCCTTTAGGGCTTATGCTGTAGCATCCTTCTTTCCATTTACTTTAGGGTTATATCCCTTTGATCAAAGACTGGGAATTGTTAAATCCAAACTTTCTGTGTTCCTTACCAAGCTGCCAACTGGCATGGTCTGAAATGGAAGCTGCTTGTTGTAGTTCTCAACTTCCTGTCTCCCAACAGGAGGAGGAACAGACTGGGAAGTACGGATGATTGGAATTTTGTCTGGATAGAGGAGGTGGATGCACCCTCAGAATGGACCTGATGCAGAGTATGAGTAGGAAGTTCAGGGACTGGGATGTAGTTCTGACCATTCTTTGGAATTTCATAGGATGGTATTTATTTTGGAGAGATTAGATACACATCCCCTTGTTGATAGATGGATGCCAAGTGCTACTTGACATCCAGGTCTCAAGGAGAGTCCGAAAATTCCATTGGTAGGGTTTGGAAGCTATCTCTCCTCAGGTGTCACATATTCTACCAGCATGAATGTGCACTTTGCTGGATGGATCACACCTGGAGTGTAGACACACCTGCTTGACTAGATTCTGGCCTCATCCAAGCTGGTCTCATGATTCACCAGAAACAATAGGAAAGAAAGTCTCTCTCCCCTTGGCATCCTCAGACTGATTTCCCCTGGACACAATCCCCTCTGTGCCAGTTTCAGTCACAGTCAGCCAGGCACCGTAGGGATGCCATGAAAGGCATTTGCTGGTAGAGTTCAGCAATACTTTACAGGAACCCCTGAGTTCCTACCACTAAAAGCTGTGACACAGCCACTTCCAAATGGGTCCTGCCTCAACTCTCCATTCGGCATCCAAGAGACTTGGAGCACGTTTCAATCATTAGCTTGCTGCTCTTGATTCATTTCTGAGTCAGTGAATATCAACCTCCATTTCTGTTCCACAAGTTCTCCAGTGCCAAATTTATTCACAGTGCTTTTCTGTCTTTCTGCCTATGTTACCCCACCCCTCTGCAGTGAACCTGTGACACTAACACTGTTGCAGGCAAAGCTGATACATATCTCATGGTATTTCTTGCTATATATCTCATAGTATTTTCAACTTCAAAATTCAGGAGAATTTATATATCTCTCTGATGATCTTTACTCTCAATGTTAAAAACTGGTGAACTTCTGTCACCCACCTCACTGAGAAGCAATCCTCCTGCTGCTTGAACCTAAAACCACAAAGCAATTGGGAAATGCATGCTTCCTCTAAGCTGTCATCTTCTTGAGTTCGAAAAGCTTTATTTGGGTTCACATTTCAGAAGGTCAGTCCCTGGTGGCCCCTCCATTGCTCTCCACCCAAGGTGAGGCAGAACATCATACTGGTAGGGCAGAGTGAAGGAAAACTGCCCAGCTCATGGCAAATGGGAAGCAGAAAGAGAGAGAGAAAAAAATTCCCCTACTAAACTACTTCTTCCAACCACCTCCCACTAGTCCATGCAAATTATTATTCTATAAAGTAGATTAATCACTCCCGATGTCAGGCCTATCAAAATACAATCATTTCTTAAAAGCCTCACCTACGTGTGAACATTTCTGCACTGGATGGTGTTTTCATATGGGGAACATTCCAAATGCAAACTACTAACAATGGCCTCTGGGACATTTTAGTTCCTTAATTAAGAGGTAGTAAGTGGGTTAAGTTAACTGGGTCTACTAATGTTAGTCAAACTTAAATTTTAAATTCTTTTATGAAATAATTTATTGAAGTGTAGTAAGTATCCAGGAGATCAAACTGTAAGGGGTTTCTTGTCAGGCTAAAGAATTGGGCCTCACAAAATTCCCACACCATGGTCAACTGAGTGCTTCTATTTCATGAAATGAATTATTTGTTTTATGGAAAAATGTGTTCCCTTCTCAGACCTGTTTTGAAAGTCTTAGGAAAAATAACATCAGAAAAGTTATTGCAAGAATTATTGAAAATCATTAGACAGCTAATGCATATTTTGAATCAGCAAAGGAGAATCATGAATATAGAACATAGTAATTCTCAAACCTGTTTGGATCCTTATCATTTCACTATTATCAATACTATTATTTGTAGAACAGCTATTTTTCTCTCATTCATTATTTGTTATTTTCAGAATACAGTGTGAGGAATTCTCAATAAGTTGATATATCCAAATCACATTGTCCAATACTCTGTATTACTCAGCTTACAAATATTTCCTACTGTTTTAAATTTATTTATGATGTTATTATAACTCTAAAGTTCAATACATCTCTGAGTTCCTTTTAGTTCCACCTTTCCACCTTTCCTTGGGTTTGTTACTCTCAATTTTCAAATTCAGTCATCAAATTCATAAAAATGAATATTTAATTAAAATAATTCTATCAGAAAGTAAATAAACAGTTATTTCTCAAATGGATCCATCCAGTAAATTTGTTGACTCACCCTTTTAGGACAAATCTGTTTTTCTGCAAATTTCAAAGCGACTATATAAATTGAATGGTCTTGAGCAATTTACACAAGTGCTTTTAACACAGTGTATTTCAGTTTTTCATTTATCAATTTAAGATAGTTATGTAAACTTTTAAATGTTATAAATAAGAATGGGATAAGAAATAAGATGCAAAAAATGTCTATGGTAGTTACAAACACATAATGGGCATTCAAAATTGATAGCAATGATAATGGCTTATAAAATGTTAAAACAGCTAGTTGGAAAAACTTTCTCCTTCCTATTTTTAATGGAACAAATATTAATGCATGATTTGGGGAAGGGAGGGATGTATGTCAAAAATACATTAAATTTAAGTTTGGGAAAGTATTAGAAATAGCAATGAACTTATGCATGGCTGATGGATAAAATTAGTTATGTCTATGTAATTAGGTTGAGAAATCTGGTTTCTATCAAAATATTTCTCCCATCTTAGCTGAACATACTGCTACTCTTTTGCAAACATACACAGTATATCTGCCATGGAAATTAGCATATTTTCAGTATCTAAAAGAAAGAAGGCCAGTTAGAAAGGTAGAAAGGTAATAAGGCATCAGCTTCATAGAACAATTTTCAAAGTGTTGCCCTCTATTTTCTTTCTGTTAAGCTTCCATCACAATTTGAATGTGTGACTTAAATAAGTGAACCAATTTTGTCCACATGTTTGTGCATGAATAGAAAGAACTTCTGTTTGAGGAGAATTAGCAAGAGTGGGTAAATGGTATGAAGAAAGTAAACCCAAGAAGATACATGAGAGAAGAAGAGAGAAAGAATCACCTGGGTTAGAAGATTAAAAGTTAACACAAGTCATGAGGCACGGTGAGTACTTCAGACCATCTGGGACACACGTTCTTCTGCTGTAGGACAAAATGGACAAACTAGAAGAGACATGACTGATCCAAGCTTGCACAGTGAGCTCTAAGATCTGTAATTTGATGAACACAATGCAAAGTGTTCAAAGCTCTAGGTACTTGACTGTCTTTGATCTTTTCACTCACTCAATTTCTTTATGTCTGTAATCACATATTTTCCTCAAGTGATCATGGAAGTTTCTATTCTCCTTTGCTGCTCTAGATTGCCCCCTAACACTTAGAACATGTAGAATACATACTATATACATATTTGTCTTATTTTCACTGCCTGTATCTCCCCCACCAGTATTTAAGCATCATGAAAATTGGAGTTTTCTCTTTTCCCCCTTCAATGCTTTATGCTCTTAACCTAGAACAATGTATCTCTCTCTCTCTCTCTCTCTCTCTCACACACACACACACACACACACATACATATATATATATATATATATATATATATATATATATATATATATAATTTTAGTCATAGGCACAAAAAAGTATAAATATATTGAGGGTTGAAAACAGGATACATACTTCATGCTGATTGAATGAATAAATGAAATGTCCAAGTTTAAGAGGAAGCAACAATAGAACCATTCAGGGACAAGTAATTTACTAAGACTAAAATAAGTTTAGCTTTCAAAGTCTTGGTGTCCAAGCCAAAAAAAAGGAAAAAAAGTGGATTACAAAAGTTACATAAATTTAATTTTCAAATAGGAACATGTATTTTATATTTTTTTTAAAGAGAGAGAGAGATAGAAAGAGAGAGAGAGAAAGAAAGAGAGAGAGAGAGAAGTTTTTTAGTATTTATTTTTCAGTTTTTGGTGGACACAACATCTTTGTTTTATTTTTATGTGGTGCTGAGGATGGAACCCAGCGCCCCACACATGCCAGTCAAGTGTGTTACCGCTTGAGCCACATCCCCAGCCCCAATGTATTCTATATTCTATAACTATCTATAACCACATCTCACACACTGATCACAAAGCACAAAGCAAAGATTTCACAAATTTCATAAAAATTATATGCATCATTTGTAGATTGCCTGTGTAAGAAATAGGGTCTGTTGAATAGCATTCTTTACAGGTCTTAGGATGTTACTCAAATGAATAAGCCCTGAGGGCAAGGGTGCTATTCCATAAAAGGTGCTCACTGTCACCTTATTTTCCCACTTTCCCCCATGCTAATTCTCACTTAAGATGAGGCTCATTGGTTACATGTCTGGATTTATAATAGAAGTTAGTTTTTTGGTTTTGGGGGATTGGCTTATTTTGCTTAGCATGATATTCTCCAACTCCATCCATTTACCTGCAAATGCCACGATTTTATTCTCTTTTAATGCTGAGTAATATTCCAGTATATATATAATATTGTGTATATATATCACAGTTTCTTAACCCTTTCATCTATTGAAGGGCATTTAGGTTGCTTCCACAGTTTAGCTGTTGTGAATTGAGCTGCTGTGAACATTGATGAATGTGTTACTATAGTATTCTGTTTTTTTTTAGTCCTTTGGGAATAGACTGAGGAGTGGGATAGCTGGTAAATGAGAAGGGCTCAAACTAAAAAACTCAGCAAAAAAAAAAAAAAAAAAAAAAAGGAGGGGGAGATAATAAATGAGGGGTAAAGAGACAGCCTACATTTTAGGAGCAAATTTTTGCCACACACACAGATAGAGCACTAATCTCTAGGATATATAAGGAACTCAAAAAACTTAGCACCAAAAATACAAATTACCCAATCAATAAATTGGCTAAGGAACTGAACAGACACTTTTCAGAAGGTGATATACAATCAATCAACAAATATATGAGAGCCTGGCTGACATCTTGATTTTGGCCCAGCAAGACTCCCTTTGGACTTCTGATCTTCAGAACAATGAAAGCCAAGTGAAGAGCCAGACCGAAGCAGGAAGCCGCGACAGCCGCCCAGCCAGACCAGAGCAGGAAGCCGCGACAGCCGCCAGCCAGACCGGAGCAGGAAGGCGCCAGCCGCTCAGCCAGACCGGAGGAGGAAGTCCGGTCCCTCCCCGAGCGCTAATCTCCAGGAAGCCCATCAACCCTTAAAACCCATCAAAGTGGGTGTGGCTACCAGCACAGTTGCGGCTGATCCAGGTACCCGGTTTCCAACTCCCCCACCCTTAGCTGCGATAACTCAAAATATTTCCCACAAGCTTTTGGGGATTGTAGGTATCAACACAAAACAACAACTGTAGAGGCACCAGGTTTCTACCTCAGAGACTAGAGTAGGGAAGATACAGGTGGAAGCTCATTTCCCTTCACACTGGCTATACCCACCACCCTGAATACAGAGGCTCAAACTAGGAATAGACAACGCCACCTACTGGAAGCAAGGAAAACAGTGTTCTGAGAGACTTTTTTTTTTGTTCCTCTCTTTCTCTTTTCTTCTCTCTCTTCCACAACTTCAGCATATGTGAAACCAAGAACTGAGCATGAACAACTGAATTACCAAAGTAATATAATCTAGAGGAATTGCATATACCCCACCTTTCCCCCCATTCTTTTTTCTGTATTTCTATCTTACTTCCCTTTCCCTTCTCTTATTTCTCTTTTCTTCCTTGTTATTTCTTTTCTTTTCTTTTTTTTTTAATTCATATTCTCTCTATACGACTTTCAATCTCCTAACTTTTGCTATCTATACATAGGGTAACTATCTAAATAGGAGGTTGAGTCTATACATTCTTCCATAAATTACCAGTCGAGTGGTTAGAGTTCTCCAAAGGTGCTAAGTTAGTTTAACCTCATTCCCTCACTCCTTTCTCTTTAAGTATAACATCCTTTGTCTGAAATTAAGTTTTCTATATGCCACCAGATATGGTACGCCTTTTATGAAACTAAGGAATATATTCTTAAGTAATAATTAAATCCAATATCTATAGTCTTAGAATCTAACTAAAATGTATTAATAATGAAAACTTGTCCTTAGATAATGTACTGTTGATATTGGGATCTGTTAACATTGTCTTTCTCCGAAAAAGAGGGATATTGGAGCTATTCAAGAACAATACAAATATATAAGGGGAAAAACATTAGCTCAACAGTTTCACAAAGCTAGAAAGAATCATGAACAGTATGAAAAGACAAGGAAAGAAAGGACCACAAACAATACAGGTCAATTCAACATTTGATGAGGTAATATCTGCAGCTGATGGAATGTCAGACAAAGAGTTCAGGATATACATGCTTCAGATGATCTGGAGTCTCAAGGAAGACATTATTCATCAATTTCAGACAATGAAAAATCACTTTGACAATGAATTATATAAACAAATCCAAGAAGCAAAAGATCAACTCTATAGGGAGATAGAGGATATAAAAAACAAACAAACAGAAATCCTGGAAATGCAGTAAACAATAAACCAAATTAAAAACTCAAATGAGAGTATTACCAGCAGAGTAGAACACTTGGAAGATAGAACTTCAGACAACGAAGACAAAGTTTTTCAACTTGAAAAGAACATAGACAGCTCAGCGAGAATGTTAAGAAATCATGAGCAGAACATCCAAGAATTATGGGATAACATCAAGAAACCAAACCTAAGAGTTATTGGGATACAAGAGGGTACAGAGGTCCAAACCAAGGGAATGAGTAATCTATTCAATGAAATAATACTAGAAAACTTCCCAGACTTAAATAATGAAAAAGAAATCCAAATACTAGAAGCCTACAGGACACCGAATATACAAAATCATAAGAGATCCACACCAAGACATATAATAATGAAGATGCCCAACATACAGAATAAAGAGAGAATCTTAAAAGCCACAAGAGAGAGGAAGCAGATTACATTTAAGGGTAAACCAATCAGGATAACTGCTGATCTTTCAACACAGACTCTGAAAGCTAGAAGATCCTGGAACAACATATTTCAAACGCTGAAAGAAAAAGGGTTCCAACCAAGAATCATGTATCCAGCGAAATTAAGCTTCAGGATTGAAGATGAAATAAAAATCTTCCATGATAAGCAAAAGTTAAAAGAATTTGCAGCTAGAAAACCAGCTCTTCAAAACATCCTTGGCAAAACATTACAGGAAGAGGAAATGAAAAATAACAATGAAAACCAACAATGGGAGGTAGTACAATAAAGGAAAAACTAAGCATAGAGGAAAAACTAATCATGTTAAGTATCATACATAACCAAATATGGCTGGAAATACAAACCATATCTCAATAGTAACCCTAAATGTTAATGGCTTAAATGCACCAATCAAAAGACATAGGCTAGTAGAATGGATTATAAAAAAGATCCAACAATATGCTGCCTACAGGAGACTCATCTGATAGGAAAAGACATACACAGACTGAAGGTGAAAGGTTGGGAAAAATCATATCACTCATACGGACCCCGGAAGCAAGCAGGGGTGTCCATACTTGTATCAAATAAAATAGACTTCAAGCCAAAGTTAATCAAAAGGGATAAACAAGGACAATACATACTGCTCAAGGGAACCATACACCAACAAGACTTGACGATCATTAATATATATGCCCCAAACAATGGTGCAGCTACGTTCATCAAACAAACTCTTCTCAAGTTCAAGAGTCTAATAGACCACAACACAATAATCATGGGAGATTTTAATACACCTCTCTCACCAATGGACAGATCTTCCAAACAAAAATTGAATAAAGAAACCATAGAGCTCAATAATACAATAAATAACTTAGACTTAATTGATATATACAGAATATACCACCCAACATCAAGCGGATACACTTTCTTCTCAGCAGCACATGGATCCTTCTCAAAAATAGACCATATATTATGTCACAGGGCAAAGCTTAGCAATTACAAAGGAGTTGAGATACTACCATGCATTTTATCTAATCATAATGGAATGAAATTGGAAATCAATAATAAAATGAGAAAGGAAAAATCCTACATCACATGGAGATTAAACAATATGCTACTGAATGAACAAAGGGTTACAGAAGACATCAAAGAGGAAATTAAAAAATTCTTAGAGGTAAACGAAAACTCAGAAACAACATATCAAAATCTTTGGGACACTATGAAAGCAGTACTAAGAGGAAAATTCATTTCATGGAGTTCATTCCTTAAAAGAAGGAAAAGCCAACAAATAAATGACCTCATACTACACCTCAAAGCCTTAGAAAAAGAAGAACAAATCAGCAGCAAATACAGTAGAAGGCAAGACATAATTAAAATTAGAGCAGAAATCAATGAAATCGAAACAAAAGAAACAATCGAAAAAATTGACAAAACTAAAAGTTGGTTCTTTGAAAAAATAAATAAGATTGATAGACCACTAGCCACACTAACAAAGAGAAGAAGAAAGAGAACCCAAATTACTAGCTTACAGGATGAAAAAGGCAACATCACAACAGACAATTCAGAAATACAGACGATAATTAGAAATTATTTTGAAACCCTATACTCTAATAAAATAGAAGATAGTGAAGGCATTGATAAATTCCTTGAGACATATGAACTACCCAGATTGAATCAGGAAGATATAAACAACCTAAACAGATCCATATCAAGGGAGGAAATAGAAGAAGCCATCAAAAGACTACCAACCAAGAAAAGCCCAGGACTGGATGAATATACAGCAGAGTTTTACAAAACCTTTAAAGAGGAACTAATACCAATACTCCATAATCTATTTCAGGAGATAGAAAAAGAGGGAGAACTCCCAAATTCATTCTATGAGGCCAATATCACCCTGATTCCCAAACCAGAGAAGGACACCTCAAAGAAAGAAAACTACAGACCAATATCCTTAATGAATTTAGATGCAAAAATCCTCAATAAAATTCTGGCAAATCGTATACAAAAACATATCAAAAAGATTGTGCACCATGATCAAGTAGGATTCATCCCTGGGATGCAAGGCTGGTTCAATATACGGAAATCAATAAACGTTATTCACCACATCAATAGACTTAAAGATAAGAACCATATGATCATCTCGGTGGACGCAGAAAAAGCATTCGACAAAGTACAGCATCCCTTTATGTTCAAAACATTAGAAAAACTAGGGATAACAGGAACTTACCTCAAAATTATAAAAGCTATATTTGCTAAGCCTCAGGCTAGCATCATTCTAAATGGAAAAAAACTGAAGGCATTTCCTCTAAAATCTGGAACAAGACAGGGATGCCCTCTCTCACCACTTCTATTCAATATAGTTCTCGAAACACTGGCCAGAGCAATTAGACAGACGAAAGAAATTAAAGGCATAAAAATAGGAAAAGAAGAACTTAAATTATCACTGTTTGCGGATGATATGATCCTATACCTAGAAGACACAAAAGGGTCTACAAAGAAACTACTAGAGCTAATAAATGAATTCAGCAAAGTGGCTGGATATAAAATCAACACGCATAAATCAAAGGCATTCCTGTATATCAGCGACAAATCTTCTGAACTGGAAATGAGGACATCTACCCCATTCACAATATCCTCAAAAAAAATAAAATACTTGGGAATCAACCTAACAAAAGAGGTGAAAGATTTATACAATGAAAACTACAGAACCCTAAAGAGAGAAATAGAAGAAGATCTCAGAAGATGGAAAAATATACCCTGTTCATGGATAGGCAGAACTAACATCATCAAAATGGCAATATTACCAAAAGTTCTCTATAGGTTCAATGCAATGCCAATCAAAATCCCAACGGCATTTCTTGTAGAAATAGATAAAGCAATCATGAAATTCATATGGAAAAATAAAAGACCCAGAATAGCAAAAGCAATTCTAAGCACGAAGTGTGAATCAGGAGGTGTAGCGATACCAGATTTCAAACTGTACTACAAAGCAATAGTAACAAAAACAGCATGGTACTGGTACCAAAACAGGCAGGTGGACCAATGGTATAGAATAGAGGACACAGAAACCAATCCACAAAATTACAACTATCTTATATTCGATAAAGGGGCTAAAAGCATGCAATGGAGGAAGGATAGCATCTTCAACAAATGGTGCTGGGAAAACTGGAAATCCATATGCAATAAAATGAAACTGAATCCCCTCCTCTCGCCATGCACAAAAGTTAACTCAAAATGGATCAAGGACCTTGATATCAAATCAGAGACATGGCGTCTGATAGAAGAAAAGGTTGGCTCCGATCTACATATTGTGGGGTCGGGCTCCAAATTCCTTAATAGGACTCCCATAGCACAAGAGTTAAAAACAAGAATCAACAAATGGGACTTACTTAAACTAAAAAGTTTTTTCTCAGCAAGAGAAACAATAAGAGAGGTAAATAGGGAGCCTACATCATGGGAACAAATTTTTACTCCTCACACTTCAGATAGAGCCCTAATATCCAGAGTATACAAAGAACTCAAAAAATTAAACAATAAGAAAACAAATAACCCAATCAACAAATGGGCCAAAGACCTGAACAGACACTTCTCAGAGGAGGACATACAATCAATCAACAAGTACATGAAAAAATGCTCACCATCTCTAGCAGTCAGAGAAATGCAAATCAAAACCACCCTAAGATAGCATCTCACTCCAGTAAGATTGGCAGCCATTATGAAGTCGAACAATAACAAGTGCTGGCGAGGATGTGGGGAAAAGGGTACTCTTATACATTGCTGGTGGGACTGCAAAATGGTGAGGCCAATATGGAAAGCAGTATGGAGATTCCTGGGAAAGCTGGGAATGGAACCACCATTTGACCCAGCTATTGCCCTTCTCGGACTATTCCCTGAAGACCTTAAAAGAGCGTACTACAGGGATACTGCCACATCGATGTTCATAGCAGCACAATTCACAATAGCTAGACTGTGGAACCAACCCCGATGCCCCTCAATAGATGAATGGATAAAAAAAATGTGGCATTTATACACAATGGAGTACTACGCAGCACTAAGAAATGACAAAATCATGGAATTTGCAGGGAAATGGATGGCACTAGAGCAGATTATGTTAAGTGAAGCTAGCCAATCCCTAAAAAACAAATGCCAAATGTCTTCTTTGATATAATGAGAGCAACCAAGAACAGAGCAGGGAGGAAGAGCAGGAGGAAAAGATTAACATTAAGCAGAGTCATGACGTGGGAGGGAAAGGGAGAGAAAAGGGAAATTGCTTGGAAATGGAAGGAGACCCTCATTGTTATACAAAATTACATATAAGAGTTTGTGAGGGGAATGGGGAAAAAATAAGGAGAGAAATGAATTACAGTAGATGGGGTAGAGAGAGAAGATGGGAGGGGAGGGGAGGGGGGATAGTAGAGGATAGGAAAGGTAGCAGAATACAACAGTTACTATTATGGTATTATGTAAAAATGTGGATGTGTAACCGATGTGATTCTGAAATCTTTGTAATGTTTTGAATAACCAATAAAAAAAAAACAAAAAAAAACAAATGTATGAAAAAATGTTCACATCTCTAGCAGTTAGAGAAATGCAGATCAAACTACTCAAAGAACTTAATTTCACTCCAGTCAGAATAGCAGCTATTAAGAATACAAACAAGATAAGTGCTGGCGAGGATGTGGGGGAAAAGGCACACTCATACATTGCTGGTGGGAGTAACTGAAAGTTTTTCTTTCAAAACTTATGTCTAATTTCTTCAATTTACTGTATCCAGGCACACAGTGCACTACATCTCCCTAGCACTCTGTTCCAACCCTCATAATTGCATCTGTTGTGTATTATGCTATTTGCAAGCTTCTGAATTTGTCATGAGAACGAGACTGTCATCTCTCATTGGACAGTGATCACATTCTATTGACTTTGACTTCCCTGCAGAGTACCATCGAGTCACTCACAAAATTATCAAAGAATGTAAAAGATGCAGCACGAATGTAGCTTCTCTAACAACTTTATTTCCAAATAGTTCTCAACAAAGACCCTTTGCTAGCATTAAAAAAAATAAAATAAAATAGACAATGCATCTGATGTTGGTGGTCATTTGCCTTACATTTCATCTTGAGGAAAAAAAAAATAGCCTTCATTTTAGAGAGAATCCTCTTCAGTTTGAAAAAGCCACCCTCCTACATAGACCCTTAGAGAAAACCAGATGAAGCTAAAAAGCAGCTTAACCTATTTCACAGTTTTGCCTCAGGGCAGCCCTGACTGGAAGCACTACTAAGCAGGAAAGAATGTGACTTAAATCAACATGAAATCAGGACATAAATCTGTACTCTCCACATTTAACTACATGTTCAGTGATTTACATATTAGCAACTATATTTGAGTGGCAAAAGAAGCTTACTTTATGGAACAATTAAGACCTTTGTATAGAGAAGAGAGTAAAAGCACCAAATGCTAGATGTCAAAATATCCACCCAGATGAAAGTAGATTTGTCAAAAAAGGTGATGGTTATCTAGTTCCAAACTCGCAAAGCCTGTTAAGGGGCTTTCTACATGTGAGATTGGTATAAAATGCCATGCCAAGTTCAAAAGAAAAATAAGGCAACTTCTTTCTGTTACACATTTTGTAAGACTGAGATTTGAAATTCTAGAGATTAAAAAGGCCATTCTGAAAGTTTTCAATTTCGTTTAAATCAAATCTGGTAAAATGGTTGAAAGTTCAAAGTCAAAAGACAAATCTATACCCAAGGCTTTAATTATTGCTGTGGCTTTCTGTGGAGTGGAAATACTGTCATGTAATTAAAATGAGTCCCCCCCCCCACCCTCTTTTTTTTTTTTTAATTTTGCTGTGCATCTGAGATTCAGATTTTAGAAACTGATTATAAAGACTTCCTGGCTTTGGTCAAAACATTCTATTTTCAATCCTGAAATTCCAGATGAGCTGGAATGAGGATGGGAACTTACAGTAACCTACAAAGCAGGAGGATTGCCCAGTAAAGTATGTTTCACACAGTTTCACCTATCGAATAATTTCTTCTCCTCTTCCTCCTCCTCCTCCTCCTCCTCCTCCTCCTCCTCCTTCTTCTTCTTTTATTTGTTCCCATCTATTTTATTTAAAATTTCCCCCCTTGATATTTCAGGCAGATCTCTTCACTTTTCTACTTACTTCAGGCATTAAATTATCTTCACTGAATACCTAAGAAAACTTTAAATAAAATGTATTATCAAGGGTAGCATCAAGTGTTCATATCATCTAATTCAAACATTCTTTTTTTAAAAATTTTTTTATTAGTTGCTCAAAACATTACAATGATCTTGACATATTATACATTTGATTCAAATGGGGTACATAATCTTATTTTTCCACGTGTACAGACTGCAGGATCACATTGGTTATACAGCCATGTTTATACATAGGGCCATACTAGTGTCTATTGTATTGTGCTGCCCTTCCTATCCCTCCTCCCCTCTTTCTACCCAATCTACTGTGACATGGTTCTCTTTCTTTTATCTTCCCCCTCACACCATCTTATCTGTAAATTTGCATAACTATGAGGGTTTCCTACCATCTTCCGTGCAATTCCCCTTCTCTCTCCCATTCCCACTCACCTCTCATCCCTATTTAATGGTAATCTTCTTCTCATACTCTTCCTCCCTGCTCTGTTTTGAGTCAACCCCCTTATATCAAAGATCTAGAGATCTGGGATAACTCAACCATTACACTCTATATGCTTTTGTGTATTAATACTAAGAACAGAAATAATTGCTTATATCATCAATCTTTGTTTACAGAAAACTTTAGAAGTACATATGTCCCCCACCATGTTAGAAATATCTCAGTCAAGTAGAAGCATACATTCTGTCTTTTATGGCTTTATCTTCTTGTTGGCACAGCAGACACTTAACAATTGCATATGACATTCCAAATGCGGTGATAGAATCATTAATAGCTACACTTCCTGGTATCAAGTGATTTTATTACAATAGGAAAGAAGACTTCCAGTGTGTGGAGGATTATAACAAAGTATAAATGTGTGCTGTAAGAATGTGTACCCCATACTGAGTTACTGTGTAAATGTGAATCCTGGAGATGGATTCAAGAATGATGTCACCAGTCAACATGACTTCAGATGGACAATGAACTCACCAGTTGGAAATGGAGGATGTAATAAGCCCACTCAAGTGTGGTAAATTATGAAAGAGAATAGGGTATTTCTGAAAAAGCTTAGTGATTTGGCTGACAGCTATGATGAGAGGACAAGGAGCTGGAGGGGGATGAGTGGAACACAATGAGGCAGACAGTGAAGATTAGGCAATCATGAAGGTTGATAAAAAAGAACACTTACTGGGCATAGTGACACACACCTGTAATCCCAGTGGATAGGGAGGCTGAGACAGGAGGATTGTAAATTCAAAGCCAGGCTCAGCAAAAAGCGAGTCACTAAGCAAATGAATACAAAAAAAAAAAAAAAAAAAGGAAGGAGCACTTGATTGTACTAGTGTGGATTTAGAAAAATTAATTCAGTGCTGGAAAACCGAAGTGGACAAGATGGGAAGGACATTGGAAATTCTACTAACACAAAGTAGGAAAAGAAGACAACTGTAGAGAATTTACAAGGTAGGATAGATCCACAGATAGTCCTCTTAAGTAGTTACAAATGTGCCTACAAATAAGAGCCAATTATCTCCAAATGTCTCCCCAAATCCCCAAGCCTAGATATTCTTTTCATGTGCTAAGAAAATAACCTTCTTACTCTATTTTTGACACTATTCAGTGAGATGGGAAACAATACCTCATGAATCTGCAGAAAATTAAAAGGTATTGAAATCAAGCTCCCTAATCTCAAACTTGAAAATGTACCTACTGATGTGTAATATATTACAAATTCTTGCAAACATTGTTTGGGAACAGTGACAAATAATTTTAAAAATGCAGACAGTCCCCAGCTAGATAGGGTACCACTTCTTATTTTTCTATTTTGTTAATGTGCCAAAACAAGGCTTGGTTAGTAGAATGTGAACTTTGAATTTTGATCTTTTTCTGGGCTGGCAATACAGAATAACATTCTGTTTTTGACTTTCAGTACAGTATTCGATATATTTTTCAACACTTTTAATGAAAATAGACTTTTCATTGGATAATTTGCCCAACTGTAGGCTAATGTGTTTTGAGCGCATTTATGGTGGGCTAGGCTAAACTCTGATGTTCAGTAGTTTAGGAATAAATGCATTTTTGACTTATGGTATCTTCAGTTTACAGTGAGTTTATCAGAAGTAATTCCATTGTACGTTGAGGAATATCTGTGTGGTGGTCATGAGCCTTCAAAAAGTGGGAAGAGCTTTTAAATGTTTATTTCATTCAAAAATTCTATCCATACTGCATGCTCAGCACAATGAGGGATTGA
Organism: Callospermophilus lateralis; assembly: GCF_048772815.1. Classification (NCBI taxonomy): domain Eukaryota; kingdom Metazoa; phylum Chordata; class Mammalia; order Rodentia; family Sciuridae; genus Callospermophilus; species Callospermophilus lateralis. Next base: position 6,633,680 of record NW_027514380.1, on the reverse strand, counting down.
TTCCAGGATACCCAACAATGCCAATATATGAGGCTATTCAAGTCCCTTATGTAAAATAGCATGGTATTTGTGTATAATCTATGCACATCCTCCTATATACTTTAAATCATTTCTAGATTACTCATAATAACTAATGCAATGTAAAAAATATATATCTTTGATTGAGAGTTCATTGAATCTTTGGATATGAAACCTGACAATCTGGAAGGCTGACTACATTATCCCCATTTTAGTGATGACATAACTTAATCAAATGTGTCCAAAGGAGTCAGGATTAAAATTCAGAATCTTCCTTCCTATAGCTTGCCCTCATGATACCATATTGCCTCCTAATTTTAAAGCAGTATACTGGTTAATTCAAAATGTGATAATTTGATAATTTCACCATTGGATATGTGGTGCTCAGTGTAATTAAAATAGCATAGCTTTTCTGTCTCTAAATCCAACAATTCATTGCACTTGTCAAGCAGAGAATGTAGATTTTTTTTTAATACAGCACTACATTTCACTTAGAAAAGTTTGCTTTTTGACTCAAGCGACCAAGTAATTATCTCCAAATGTCTCCCAAAATCCCCAAGCCTAGATATTCTTTTCATGTGCTAAGAAAATAACCTTCTTACTCTATTTTTGACACTATTCAGTGAGATGGGAAACAATACCTCATGAATCTGCAGAAAATTAAAAGGCATTGAAATCAAGCTCCCTAATCTCAAACTTGAAAATGTACCTAGTGATGTGTAATATATTACAAATTCTTGCAAACATTGTTTGGGGACAGTGACAAATAATTTCAAAGATAGTTTGATTGAAATATGTTGAAAATGTAAATTTACAAGTGTTGGCATTTGTTTTGAAAATACCTTTTTGTGAGTTTTTTCCCCCTCGTCAGCAAATATTTTTTGAGTCGAGAATCAACCAGACTCAGCAATATATTTCATACATACATACATATATTTCACTCTTCAATATATACTAATTTTATTTTTATCAATAACGACAGGGGGATCCAAGATGGCAGGGCAGTGGGAGGCAGCATTCTGTGTTGTTTCATGACCCAGGTCTCAATTAGTGGGAATACTGCTTTGCTGAGAGCGATAGAAGACCCCTCCACAGCTGATCCCATGAAGTTCTCACAGCCACCATGCCTTGCAGACCCCAGGCCCCAGCATTAGAATAGAACTCCTGACTATTCACCTATGCATTTCTCACAGGTGACTTAGCAGGACCACAGGGATCAGCACCAGCACAAAATTCCCAGACACTGCTCTCACAAAGGATACTCAGCTGCTACCCACGCACAAGAACTCCAGCTGCCACTCCCATGTGGACCCCATCTACCAACATGGCGTTCCCTGTTGCCTCCATATTGGAACTGGGCACCTATTGCCATAGCCCCTTACTTATAGTACCCTGCCTGCACCTGGGGACATCACAGGCTCTGAAGAATGCTGAAAGCCACACCACTGCATGCCACAGAGCTAATCTCTGAAAGCATCACACAATACCATCGCTCAGCTTCCCCAACCCAACCCGACACCCATCGCTGAAAGCAGCTACCTCCATCTTGGGTCTTCTCCATCACCATCCTTAGTTGGGACAACTACCAGTTTGGAACATGGATAGCCAAGTACCCATAGTTTTCTAATCCCCCCCCACCAATTCCTAGCAGCCGCCAACTCTGTAGAGTGACTGGCCAATTCAAAACAGCCCTCCCTGACAGGTGTGCATCCATCAGAGTGCAACACACAAGACCCCCCCTCCCCCATAGAGAAAGGTTTTGATTGGAAAGTAGAAATGGAGAGGGTGAGAGAGATACACTTTAGAGACTAATTTAGGTAGCAGAACTGTGAAGTCTACAGGCAAGGTGAGGAGATAAGACCCAGCGCTCATATTACAGGAGCAGACCCCAAAGGATATCCTTGAGATGCAATCTCCCAACTGGACCAGGGGGTGCCATACCCCACTTCCAGGTTCCCTACACCCAAGACCAATCCTCACACCCTAGTAACCTCCACCACCCTGAGGGGGAAGATACCAACCAAGAACAGGCAACCCCACCTATTGGATGAGAAGAGAAGCATGAACGATACGATACTGATCTCCAACCAAAACAATTCTTGTTTCCTCCTTCAAGAATTTTTTCCCCTTTTTTTCTTCCCTCTTTATTCTTCTGCCTTCACATCCCCAACATATCTGAAACCAAGTACTTTGCATGAATTAGAATATTGAGAACTGAGACAACTGAATAGTATATTACAGTTGTCTTGTATATTCTTTTTTATTTGTTTGTTTCTATTTTTTCTCTCCAATTTTTACTATTTTATTTTAATTTTTACTACGTTTTATTTTTCTTTATCTGTGTTTGTTTTATATACACTACTGTCTTCCCTCTTGCCTACCCCAAATTACTCTCTGTTCTCCTGCTAACATTCTTCTTTAAATTTCTCTTTCACACTTCCTAAAATATAATAAATCTATATCCTCATCTCATACCTCCTCAGCATATCTTACTACACCAAACCCCTGTTCTTTGTCCACCATCAGAAAATGTAAATCCTTTTACAAACCTGCTGATTATATTGGAGATAATAATTGAATTCACCATTTCTTTACATTTGACCAAACTGTAAATGCCTTAATAACAACTATTTGTTTTTAGGTAGTATTTTCTTTATATTGAGATCTGTTAACATTGTCCTTCCACTCAAAGGTGAGGTATTGGAACCCTACAGGGGCACTATAAGCCTATAGGGTAAAATGATAATGCCTCAGATCTACAGAGCTAGAAAGGAAGACACAAAAGTGCCCCAAACAAATTAAGGTACCACATTATTAGAATCCATGGCCAGCACAGGAGATGAAATTACAGATAAGGATTTTAGAATGTATGTAATTAAAATGTTCTTGAGTTAAAGAATGATATAAGAGAGTAAATACAGGTGGCAAAAGACCATTTTCACAAAGAACTACATAAGAAAATACAGGAAGCAAAAGATTACTTCCATAGGGAGATAGAAGTTCTAAAGAAAACAGAAGTCCTTGAAATGAAAGAAACAATAAACCAAATTAAAAGTTCAATTGAAAGAATCACCAACAGATTAGACAGGACATTAGATAATGAAGACAAAAATATATAATCTTGAAAAAAATGTAGACCACACAGTGAAAATGGTGAGAAACCATGAACAGAACAGGCAAGAAATATGGGATAGCATAAAAAGACCCAAATTAAGAGTTACTGGGATGGAGGAAGGTATAGAGTTCCAAACCAAAGGTATGAACAATCTATTCAACGAAATAATATCAGAAAAATTTCCAAACATGAGGAACAAATTGGAAAACCAAATTCAAGTGGCTCATAGAACACCAAATATACAAAATCACAACAGATCCACACCAAGGCACAATATAATGAAAATGCCTAACATACAGAATAAGGAGAGAATATTAAAAGCCACGAGAGAAAGAAATCAGATTAGATATAGGAGGAAACCATTAGGTTATATGCATATTTTTCAATGCAGACCCTGATAGCTAGAAGATTCTAGAACCACATATGTCAAGCTTTGAAATAAAACAGATGCCAACCAAGCATTGTGTATCCATCAAAATTAAGCTTTAGATTTGATGATAAAATATAAACCTTCCATGATAAACAAAAGATAGAAAACTTGCACTACAGAACATCCTTGACAAAATAATCTAAGAGGAAATGAAAAACAACAATGAAAGTCAGCAGAGGGAGGTATTACACTAAAGAAAAATCTAATCAAAATTGATACCAAGTCAAGTTAAATAACAAAAATAAACAAAAATGGCTGGGAATACAAATCATGTCTCAGTAATAACCCTGAATGTTAATGGCCTAAACTCACCAATCAAAAGACATAGGCTAGCTGATTGGATCAAAAAAAGAAAAAGAACAAAAGACCCAGCAATATGCTGCCTCCAAGAGATTCATCTCATAGGAAAAGAAATACACAGACCGAAGGTGAAAGGTTGGGAAAAATCATACCATTCACATGGATGGCAGAACCAAGAATGGTTTTCCATCCTCATATCAAATAAAGTAGATCTTAAGCTAACGTTAATCAAAAGTAAAAAATAAGGACATTTCATAATGCTCAAGGAAACCTTACATCAACAAGACATAATAATTATAAATATATATGCCCCAAACCATGGAGCATTTATGTTCATCAAACAAACTCTTCTCAAGTTCAAGAGTCAAGTTGACCACAACACAATAATTCTGGGTGACTTTAACACTCCTCTTTCACCGCTGGATAGATCTTCTAAACAAAAGCTGAACAAAGAAACAATAGAACTTAATAATACAATTGATAACTTAGAATTAACTGACTATATAGAATATTTCATCCTTCAGTGAATGAATATACATTCTTCTCAGCAGCATATGGATCCCTCTCTAAAACAGCCCATATATTATTCCACAAAGAAACTCTTAGCAACTACAAAAAAGTAGAGATACTACCCTGCATTCTATCAGGTCACAATGGAATAAAATTAGATATCAATGACAAGATAAGAAATAAAAGCTACTCCAACACCTGGGGACTGAATAATATGCTATTAAATGAACAATAGGTTGCAAAAGACAACAAGAAGGAGATTGAAAAATTCTTAGAGGTAGGGGCTGGGGTTGTGGCTCAGTGGTAGAGCACTTGCCAAGCATGGGTGAGGCCCTGAGTTCGAAACTCAGCATCACATAAAAATAAATATATAAAGGTACTGTGTCCTACTATAACTAAAAAATGAATATAAAAAAATTCTTAGAGGTAAATGAGAACACTGATACAACATATTGAAATCTCTAGGACACTATGAAGACAATACTGAGAGGAAAGTTCATTGCATGAAGTTCATTTCTTAAAGTAGAAAATGTCAACAAATAAATGACCTAATATTACATCTCAAAAACCTACAAAAAGAAAAGCAAATCAACACCAAAAGCAGAAGACAGGAAAAAAGTAAAATCAGAGTTGAAATCAATAAAATTAAAACAAAACAAAAATTGAAAAAAATTGACAAAACAAAAAGTTATTTCTTTGAAAAATTAAATAAAATTGATAAATCTTTAGTCATGCTAATGAAGAGAAAAAGAGAGAACTCAAATTACTAACATATGTGATGAAACAGGAAATATCATGATGGACACTACAGAAATACAGAAGATAATTAGAAATTGTTTTGAATATTTGCATGCCAATAAACTAGAGAATATTGAAGGCATTGACAAATTTCTAGAGTAATACAATTTGCCCATATGGAATGAGGATGATATCCACAATTTAAACAGATCAATTTCAAGCATTGAAGTAGAAGACACCATCAGAAGCCTACCAATCAAGAAAAGCCCAGGACCAGATGGATACACAGCTGAGTTCAACAAGACCTTTAAAGAAGAACTAACACCAGTACTCCACAAATTATTCTGTGAAAAAGATAAAGAGGGAACACTTTCAAATTCACTCTATGAGGCCAATATCACCCTGATTCCAAACCAGACAAAGACACATCAAAGAAAGAAAACTTCAGACTAATATCTAAAATGAACAAACATGCAAAAATTCCCAATAAAATTCCAGTAAATTGAATACAAAAGCATATCAAAAATATAGTGCACCAGGATCAAGTGGGGTTCATTCTGGGATGCAAGGTTAGTTCAACATAAATGTAATTCATCACATCAATAACTTAAAGATAAGAATCATATGATCTTCTCAAATGATGCAGAAAAAGCACTCAACAACATACAGCACCTCTTTACGTTCAAAACACTAGAAAAACAAGGGTAACAGGAACATATCTCAACATCATAAAAACTATCTATGTTAAGCTCCAGGCCAACATCATTCTATAGGGAGAAAAAATGAAAGTATTCCCTCTAAAAACTGGAACAAGACACAGATGCCCTCTTTTACCACTTCTATTTAACACAGTTATGGAAACACTGACCAGAAAAATTAGAAGAAACAGTTTAAGCGGATACGGTTAGGAAAAGAAGAACTCAAATTAGCACTATTTGCTGACGATATAATTCTATACTTAGAAGACCCAAAAAATTCCACCAGAAAACTTCTAGAACTAGTAAATGAATTCAGCAAAGTAGCAGAATATAAAATCAACACCCACAAATCAAAGGCATTTCTGTATATCAGTGCCAAATCCTATGAAAGAAAAATGAGGAAAAGTGCCCCATTTACAATAACCTCAAAAAAAAAAATAGTTGGGTATCAACCTAACAAAAGAGATGAAAGACCTTTACAATGAAAACTACAGAATGCTAAGAAAGAAATTAAAAAAGACCTTAGTAGATGGAAAGACCTTCCATGTTCTTGGATAGGCAGAATTAATATTGTCAAAATGACTATAAGCACTATACAGATTTAATGCAATTCCAATCAAAGTTTCAATGACATTACTCATAGAAATAGAAAAAAACAGTTATGAATTTAATCTGGAAAAACAAGAGACCCAGAATAGCTAAAGCAATCCTTAGCAGGAAGAGTGACATCACTATACCAGACCTTAAACTATACTACAGAGCAATGATAACAAAAATAGCATGGTATTGGCAACAAAATAGACTGGTAGACCAATGAAACAGAATAGATGACAGAAAGACTAACCCACATAATGACAGTTATCTTATATTAGACAAAGGTGCCAAAATCATATATTGGAGAAAAAAATAGTCTCTTCAACAAATAGTGCTGCGAAAACTGGAAATCCATATGCAACAAAATGAAATTAAACCCCTATCTCTCACCATGCACAAAACTCAACTGATCAAAGACCTAGGAATTAAACAAGAAACACTGTACCTATCAGGAAAAAAAATAGGCCCAAATCTCTATCATGTTAGATTAGGCCCCAACTTCCTTAATAAGTTTCCTATAGCACAAGAATTAAAATCAAGAATCAATAAATAGGTTTTGATTCAACCTAAGAAGCTTCTTCTCAGCAAAAGAAAAAAAAAAACAGTGTGGTGAACAGAGAGCCTACATCCTGGGAGCAAATTTCCCCCCCTCGCACATCAGATAGAGCACTAATCTCTAGAGTATATAAAGAACTTAAATAGCTAAGCACCAACAAACCAAATAGCCCAACCAATAAATGGGTCAAGGAACTGAACATAAACCTCTCAGAAGATGATATACAAACAACAAATATATGAAACAATACTTAACATCTCTAGCTAGAGAGAAATGCAAATCAAGACTACTCTATGATTTCATCTCACTTCACTCAGAATGGCAGCTATTAAGAGTACAAACAACAATAAGTGTTGGCAATGATGTGGGAAAAAAGGCACATTGTTGATGGGACTGCAAATGAGTGCAGCTAATATGTGTCGCCTGTGACAAGGGTACGTGGGAAGCGGGCAGGACCAGCCTGCCATCTCTGAGGGACTGAGCAAGAGGGTAAGTGTCGCGGCCCAGTCCCCTCCCAAGATTGGGAACAAACCACACTGAGCTGGGAGTTGTGTCAGCCATGAAAGCACAGCAAATCTCAATCTTTATTGCGTCTCAGGTGATTTTTATAGCAGAGTAAAGAGGAAGTAGAGCAGAGAAAGTAGTGGGAGCTAATAGGGAATAAGCACGTCCCTGTTACCAGGGGAAATATTCTAATTTAATCCTGTTATGCATGGGGAAGCCATACCCAGCTTTTGTGTGGTCACGTATATGGAAGCCATACCCAGAGAGACCATGAGGTCACTTTTCTTAATGCCCAATAATGGCTACAGCCCCAAAGAAGGCAAAGACAAATCCCAACAAATATGGAAAGCAGTATGGAGATTCCTTGGAAAACTGGGACTGGAACCACCATTTTACCCAACTATCCCACTCCTCCTTCTATACCCAAAGTACTTCAAAGCAGCATACTACAGGGACACAGCCACATCAATGTTTATAGCAGCACAATTCAGAATAGCTAAACTGTAGAACCAACCTAGATATCCTTCAATAGATGAATGGATTTGAAAAATGTGGTATTTATACACAGTGGAATATTACTCACCAATAAAAGAGAATAAAATCATGGCATTTGCAGATAAATGGATGGAGTTGGAGAAAATAATGATAAGTTGAAGTTAAACAATCCCAAATAACCAAATGCCAAATGTTTTCTCCAATATAAGGAGGCTGATTCATAGCAGGGATGGAAGAGGGAGCAAGGGAGAATTAGACGAACTTGAGATAGGGCAGAGAGGTGGGAGAGGAAAGAAGGAAGCATGAGGGTAACAAGGTAGTGCAATGAGATGGACATCATTACCCTAAGTACATGTATGAAGACACGAATGGTGTAAATATATTTTATATACAACCAGAGATATGAAAAACTGTGCTCTACATATATAATATAAATTGTAATGCATTATGATATCAAATATAACAAATTAGAATAAAAATAAAAAAATTTAAAAATAAAGACAGCCAGAGACTGCCATACTATATCTAGTCCTTCTACTGTGTTCCTATTTGCCATCATCCTGTGAGGTGTCAATCAAGAAATTGGTTTGATATTATGTTCTAAGAGACCCTTAGAAGACACAGAAAAGAATCCTTATATTTTCAGCAAATATAATCTAAGGTATCGAGGATTCCATTGTTCAGCTATCCCCACATGCACATCCTCAAGACAATACTTTTCCTGGAAAGTAATAGCACTGTTACGGTTTCCTAGTAGATTGATGAACTTCAGTTTTAGTAGCCAATGAGAAACACCAAGATTGAATCTTTCGTTATATGAATTTACTTGGAAAAGATATCATTTTCTAATTTTATTTGTCAAGGTTCTCTAATACAGAGAATACTGTATTTATGTAGTATACAACCTATTAGTTATATATAGCCAATATTGATCTGTATATGTATCAGACCAATATAACTTATGTAGACAGATTTATAATAGGAATTGCACACAAAATTGCAGAGAACAAGAAGTTCCACAATGTTGTCTGCAAGCTGGAAAAATATGAAAGCTTGTGTTGCAAATCATTTTCTGAGAATGAGAAGTGCCTTTGTCCAGGGCAGAAGAAGATGGATGTCTCAATTCAGAGAATATGAATTTGCCCTTCCTTTCCATTTTTGTTTATATAAATGAGGACAATGTTCTTTATTCAGTCTACCAATGCAAATAGTAATTTCCTCTGGAAACACTTCCAAAGATACCTGGAAATAATATTTTATCAGTTCTCCAGGTATCTCTTAGCTCACATATAAAATTAGCCATCATAGTAATTAGAACTTATGACTAAACCTAAACATATCCTCCCCCACCTCCCTCCCTCTTGTGCTCCCATCTCTCTCTCTCTCTCTCTCTCTCTCTCTCTCTCTCTCTCTCTCTCTCTCTCTTTCTCTTTTTCTTTTGGTCTATTTCTCTATTAATTCTCTTTTTACTATTCTATTCAATACTATTGTTCAAAGGTCACCTGCTCTAACTCTATATTCTTTCCATCTTCAACTATAAACTCTCAAGCCTTTTGGAAAGCAATGGCTATAAATATTTTACTTCAATGATTAAGGAAAATATGATGTTTTACAAAAATTAACCTGAAATTTATATTTTGTACTTATAACTCAATAGATACTTGCTATATCTTTGCTGTAAAACAGGAGATGATATTATAGAAAGTTTAAGACTTACATGTTCATCTTTCACGTTTTACACTGAGTACCAAGCTATGTCTTGGTAGAGTTTATTATTATTAATATTACATGTTTTCTTGGAGGCTAATTCAATCTAGGGTTAAAATTCCTTCCTTAAAACACTGAAAAATTCTGATACATTTTCTGCTTTTTTTTTTTTTATTTACTTATTGCTTTGCTTTGCTTTCAAAGCTAGCAATTTAACCCAGGGCGTTATACTTGTTAAACACTAACTTGACCACTAGATTACTACATGGAATAGATGTGGAAAGCATATATTATCTATTCAATTTTTACTTCTCTATATTACCTCTTCCCTACATTTGTAAATACTACTAAGAAAATTAAGCTTATTTCTATTTACAATTTTAAATTCCTCACTTGTATTTCCACATTTTTAATCTTTTAATTTTTTAAAAGGTTTCTTCAAGTGTTAACAGACAATTTGTTAACTCTCCCTGGTTATATAAAATCTACTGTTATTGATTTTTTTCCCAGTAACCACTTTTCATTTCTAAAATAATCTTTTCCTTTTAGGAAATCTGTCGTTACCTTAAAATCCGACTCCTTACAAAAAAACCATTTTTGAAATATTTAGAGGAAAATCGTCCCTTCGTAGTTGTTTCACCATGATTAATTCTAGGTTATTGTTCATTTCCAGGGCTGCAAATGCTCCAAGTATTTGCTTACTGAGCTCAAGGAAAGAACTTGGAGGATTTAACCCAGTGGGTTGGGACATTTCATCAAGCAGGTATTCCTTGGTTAGCAGGCCAGAATACAAGGAAGGGCCACATTGAGTCTACAAGCAGAGGGACTGTATAGGACATGTTGCATGCCCACTGTGCAGATGGAGTTTTGCAAATGTTTTATGGGTACATTCTCTTACTTAACACCCAAGTAAAGTAAAAGATTCTCACCTAAAAATTAAAGATAAAGGAAGTATCTATCTTCCCTTCTCCATTGGTTTTATTATCATACTTTTTAGAGTCCGTCTTATCTCACTGCAAGTGGTCCTAGATACTGTTTCATAATTATCTCAACAGGTATGGATTTCCTGGAGTGTTGCATTTAATAATTTTTGCCTGGAGTTTCAGAGAAAACTATTTCCTTGGGATTCTGTTCATCTGGGCCATAGATTAATTCCTAGAGAGTGGTTTCACACTTATCCTTGTAAGGATTTTCACATTCTAAAAAATGTTTTTATTTTTATTTTCAACTTGAGATCACACACAGATAATGGGAATGAATACATAACAATTTTTAGAGCAAAGTTTATTTTTTCCTAAATGTAGATCTCTTTTTTCACCATAGTACTAGCTACTCTATTGCTTTACCACAAGCATGAAGAGTGATGACCAGTGTATGAATTTTCCAGTTTCTTTGTATGAACAGGAAAGATTTTTAAGTTCCTGTCTTCTGTCCTACATAGGTATGAGGTCTGGTTCCCACCTTCTTGAATGAGGATTAATATTTCAACTCTAAAGAGTGGAGTGTGTGGTTCCATTACATTTTTGGCTGTATATATGGATTTATTTCTCATCTTTGATAAAGATGGAATATATGTACATTTATTCATAATATATAATTATAGTACTTATACAGACATAAAATGAACATGTAATGATCACTTATTTAACTCGTTTTTTAATGAATAAACTGGTGTATGTTACAACTGATTCAAAGGACAAAGAACCAAAAATGTATGTGAAATAAAAAAAAAATGTTGACATGAATTTACATAAGGATATAAAACTATCTTTTTCCGTGGGATGAACACAGTCAATTTAACCTCCACTGAAAGAAAATACTAGTATGTCTCTACACAAGAATTATTTTGCATTGTTATCAGTTTTTGACAATTTGCAGAACTGTAAAATAGCTCAAAGGCAATGAAAGGTTAGAATCAGATAACATAGAAAACCATGTTTAAACAATGCATAGTTTTCCTTGGGAGACTTCAGTAATCTTTTTTGCTCATCCCAAATTTCCTTATATCTAAAATTTGAATTTCTTTTAAATTCTAGTACCCTGGAGACTTGTTTTCTTCCTTGCAAGCTTGACTGTGCATTTTTTAAAAAATGTATTCTATGTAGTACGACTGTAGATTTGGAGCAGCAAAGAGAAGTCTGAAGTCAGCTTAGTCTACCATATTGACTATCCTTGATTTTCTTCATCTGTAAATTCTTCATCTTCTTTTTTATGATCAAATTATCTCTATATTGTTCTTCCAACACTTAGACGTCATGAATTTTTTTCCCCTGGTCTTATTTTGGCATCATTTTTTAGGTTTTCTGTCTTGGAAGTTGTTCAGTGTTACATCACTGCCTATACTACTAACTTCCTTCTGTATGCTGATGACCTGGAAATTGACACCTCAATTTCTCTGATGCTTCAGGCACTTACTTCCAACTGTGCAGCAGATATCATCAAATATGTATCCCACTGGCAGCTCAAACTTGACAAGACTAAAATTGGATTCATTAAACATCCTCTACCTACTCCTTCAACACAGTTTCCAAAGTTGTTCTTTGTCTTACATTTTCTCTGGATCATGGTCTGATATTGCAATCATTCAGTCATTCAAGTTTTAGAATCATAGAAGACATCCATAATGTTTCTGCCCTACTTCCCCATCAGTTGCTACTTCTTCATATCTTAGAATTATAGTTTGTTTCTTTTCCACAGTATCAATTCTTCAGTTGGTACTTTACATTTTCCCATTTCTTTTGGAGTTCATTAGCCTAACTTTCTGTATTCTCTTATTCCTGACTTATGAAAATCCACTCTATATCTGCTCAACAAAGTCTTGTATCTAAAATATGAATTTTAACATATTGTTATCCAAATTTAAAAAATTATTGGCTTTATAATACACAAGATCAAGTTTAAGCTCCTTAGCCACACATGGAAAATTATAAGTTGGGCTTCTTAACTGCATCATCTGACACTGACACACTTGAAATGAAAATGCAAACCATATCAGAATATGTGGAATTTCCTTACTCACTATGCAGTTTTATCTATAAAACCATCGCCACCCTCCCCAACTGTGGCTATCTTATTTAGGTTATCTCTGGTCAGAATTTATCCTTCCCGAGAAAATAAAATATGATACCTAATTTCCTTTGGGATAACAGAATGAATTAGACATAACTTTCCTATGTAAATATATGAATATACCAGAGAGAATCTCCACATCATGCACAACCAGGGGATCCTACATTAAATATTCCAGGTGTTTATAATATGTCAAAATACATTTTACTGTCTTGTATATCTAAAATACATAAATAAATAAAATTCCTTTAGTAAAGTCAACAATTTGTTCACTAAAATCTTTTATTTGTAATAAACAGTAGCCATTTTAAAATGTGCTCATTCCTCTCCTATGAACTCAGCATTGTAGAAAAGACCACCCACATGAGAAAAAAGCAAAGACTATTCAGAATTTACTATAGCAAAGTAGTAAGCCACCACCACTTGTATTTGGTAGGAACTCAAGACAAAGGATTTAGAAAACTTTATAGTGGAAAGGAAAATAAAACAAACAAAAACCCACAAGGAATGCTTTCTTCATGCTCTGAGTGAAAAATGTTGGCATAAGGAAGCTCTGTGTGGGCTAACCAGCAGCATGACATCCTAGTAGATCGATTGTGGGTGCATTTGTAGTTTTGTTCAGTTCTATTGAGGTTGGTAACAAAAATTTCAGAAACTGTCAGTTATTGATCAAATCCTGATTATTTGGGGCTAATTATGAAAAAAACTATTATTGGCTTGCTAAATGAATTGTTAAAGTTACCCTTCTGAATTCCTGGAAAGGTTGCTGTTGATAATGGACTATCTCAGCTGGCTACTACAGAGTCTGGGTCAGAGTTCTATCTTTATATACAACCTGGCCGTTTTCCATTTGAATGTCTTTCATTCAAATTGGGGGAAAAGAGTGCATCTCTATTACTTACCAGCATGCTTGGATCAAAATTTATATTTGTTAATTTGAAATGCTCTAAATTTTCACAATGGGATTTAATTCACATCTAAATGATAGCCTATATCTTTTTGAGACAACAGACAGCAACACACATATACAAAACAGATACAGTAATAATAATAAACAATGAGATGAAATAAAAGCAATAGAATAAATGTTAATGTTAAAGGCTAATTCATCCATGTACTGAGCAATAAATTGGATCTGTGGTACCTGGAATCGAGGACACAAAAAAGAATTACACTTATTACATTCATAGCATATGTTTCTAATGGAGATTCAGATTTCTGTCATTAAATTTAAATGTCTTTTAAAAACTCTTTCTAAAGAATTTTTACTTCTTTGCTATATGTTATTGTTCATTATGTATTTTGACATTTCTATTGTTTCATCAAGTTGGTTATTTTACTATAGTAATTATAATCAATGTATATTTTAAAAAAATCCTCTTTTCTGGAATTCATAATGTTGACTAATAAGTAACTATCATCTTCAACATTTTACAGTTCATGATCTGTGGTTGAAAAACACATTTAAATTTATGCTCCATAACTTTTAAATCTCTTTTTATAGACACATGAACATTTAAAAGGGGAAAAAAGTTAGAATCAAAGCTTTATGAATAGAGATTATAAAATAAAGTATAACAATGCCACATCCTTCCATTATAAAACAACATTGTGTATTGTCTATTGTTATGGTCATTATTAAATAAAACAATACTTATCTATATGTATTTTTTTTACCCAGGAACACCATAACAAAGTACCAAGAACTTAACTGCTTAAAATGATATAAGCTTATTTTCTCACAGTTTTGGAGACTAGAAGTTCAAAATCAAAATGCTGACATGGCCATGAGTCTTTGAACATGATAGGAAAGAATCATTCATTGCTTCTTCCAGCTTCTCATGGCTCCTGACAATCTTTGACATTCATAGATTGTAGTTGCATCATTTATATCTGTCTATGCCATCACATGACCTTCTTCCCTCTGTCTGTACTTTTGTCTGTCCTCCTTCTTCCTCATAATGACACCAACCATACTGGATTTAAGGGGCATCCTAATTCTATGGGACCTCTTCTTAATTAATCACACCTGCAAAGGGTCTTTATAAATAAGATCAGGTTTAGGGGTGGATAATTAGAGTTATCCAGAGAAAAAGTGTATGTGTTAATATACATGTAGCCATATTTACAAATATTCACAGGATAAAATATCAATAATCAAAAATCAATCAATAAGCAATCTAAAAGATGAAAGCCAAAATAAAGTTTAAAGTTCTAAGCACCAAATTAATCAAATTAAATAAAATATTTAGTAAGAAATGTAATAAAAGTATTTCAGGACTGTATAACTATGAACATAGGAATGAAAGATAGTAAATACTACTAAATAAAGAGTTGTGCCATGTTTATGGATTGAAATACTTGAAAATGGTTAAATGTCAAATTTTCCTTTGAATCTTTAGAGTCAAAGTATTGCACACAAATATTTTTAGGAGTATTATTTACAGTAGGCCAAAAACATACATAAGTCAGTGCACACAAACTAAAAAGTAGATATAGAGGTGAGGTATTTCATAAAATGGAATGGTGCTCTGTAAGTAACATGTACAAACTCCTAATCAATGTAATGATGTAGATAAATATTAAAATAAGATAAGCAGAGCCAGATAGAAAATAAACCATATACCACTCAATGCAATTTATACGAAAGTTCTACAAGGTACATCTATAGCATACAAGAAAAATGTGGCTGTCATGAACCTCGGATCGATGGAAAAGGGACTTTGATGAAAGCCTTCTAAATTTTAATTTTATTGGTGGTTGTATGGCTGTACTCACTGACCAGATCTCATCAAACTTTTATGCATAATGGATGTATATTGATATATGTAAAATATAATAAAGCTGCAAGAAAAATTATGTCTGACTTGCCTCTAAAATAGCTGGCATCAAATGGTATTCACAGCAGTATTCCTAAAACCCGTGGCATTGGCATTTCGAGAGCCCTCTTTTGCCTGTTGTTCAATGGAAAAGACTCCTCTCCTCAAATCCCGTTAATTGCCTTGTCCCTCAACAATAATGTTGCCATTCCTTCTGCTTCCTGCTCTGCCACCGATGTATTGTTTGGAACAGAAGCAGATTAATTCATCTGATGAAAACTCCCTTTGCTTTTGTTCCATGTGAGAAATGCTCAACCAAGCTAATTTCCAACCATCCTTCTAGTTCTAAGCTGGTGTTAAAAGAATCAATCTTGTGAAACATTTTTAACACAAAACGATTCCAAGTTGAAAGCAAGGTCCTTTATGGAGGAGAATTTCTTCCTCTCTCGGATGACCATGTTTCATTCATTTGCCATCATGACATATAGCTAGATGCTGATTCTTTAGTTCACAACTCTTACTATAAGAGTGGCACATACGATAGCAGGTTGACTGGATTAGCGCCTTTCTCTGAATGCGAGAAAAATAGCAGTTTACTTCCTTCAGAAGCAGGGTTAGAAACGCTGGATATGATCACCACCAGGACCAAAGAAATGAAAACTACACTTGGTCATGGGAAAAAGTAGTAAGCTCTTTTTTTCACCCAGAGCTGTGTCCTATACTTTACTTATAATGCAAAGGCAGTCCCTGACCTACTTCACCATGATTCTATAAATATTTATTTTCTTAAATCAAACTATTGTCGTCATATTATTAACACCCACTTTCAAAAATCAGTAGTATGTTGTATATATCTATCACATTTCTCCAATAAGGACTTATAAAATAAAAATATCCCATAACGTGGCAACATTATGTCTCTGAAATAATTAAGACCACTTTCACTAACATCATGAATTTATTTATTTATTTATTTATTTATTTAGTTAGTTAGTTGTTGGTACTGGGGACTGAATCCAGCAGTGCTCTATCACTGAGTCATATCCCCAATCCCTTCCATTTTTTGAGGCAGTGACTCACTAAATTGCATAGGCTGACCTTGAACTTGTGATCCTCTTGCTTCAGCCTCCCAAGTCACCACTATGGGACCAACTATGAAATACTCAATTGCCTATTCTAAAGGTGTCATGCTGGGCACTATATATCAATCAGAAAGCACAGGTAGTTAGTTTTTAGTTTTAGTTTTTGTCATGTGCCCTTGACATCTTTTCTGTGTGCCACCCTTCTGTGTGCCACCTTTTTCCTGACAATTGTCACAGCTTCCTCTTACCCTGAGTTCTTTAGATCTTTCAGAGCACAAATAAAATGCTACCCTGTCCTCTACCATGGATCCCTATTATTTCAATAGTAACTAATCACTCTTTTTTTCCTTAATTGCCAGCCATTTGTCTGTGCCACTTTTTCAGTACTCAGCTCTTTTCATAATTCACTGAGTTACTGTACCTTCTTTTAGCAGTTTTATTGAAACCATCCACCAATATTCTAGAATGTATATTTTTTGGTGTATCTCTCTATGATCTCTATTCGTTTTCGATCAAAGAGAGGGCAAATTCAGTGTCTGTTTGATAATTTTATTTCTCATAAAACCAAGAAATATTACCTTACATTCAGTGCATTATTAACTGGATAATTGAGTCAAACTTTACACTTAGCCTAAATCTGATAACAATAGAAAATTTTGATTTTTCTTCCTGAAGTCTTCCTCAGATTTTTCTTATCTTCAGGACATAGCCATTCATTAAATAATGTTGACTGACAACCTATTGTGTACACATATACCAGGTACTTGAAATAAAACCAAACACAGCATAAAATTACCCCTTTCCTCATGGAACTTATACAGATATCAGGCAAATGTTAACTGTAGTAAGTAATATTTACAGTATATTAGAAAGTGATATTATGGTATAAGAAAATAAAGCCACTTAGGAGGACTAGAAGTGCTTCAGGGGACAGGGTATAAATTCAGTAAGAAAAATAGAATAAAACTTATTTAGTACATAATATTTGAGCTATGACTTTAAAATGGTTAGGGAGTTAGCAATGAAGATCTCTAAGACTGAAGAATAGACAATTTCCCTTTGGGCAAGAAACATGAATTTCTGGAGAAAAGAAAGATGCTGGAGAATTTTATTCCATACCCTTTGGTATCTTAGATTTTGAATCATGTGAGTACAGTATGTCTTCAAAAATTAAACAAACAAAAATTGCCCTAGGAAGGGTTTGAAGTGTTATTTAAATTTCTCAAACTATTACAGTACTATTGCATTGGGGGAATTATTTCCAAATACTTGACATGAAAGAGTTGGAACTAATTTTTAATCAGTTAGTGTTTGCTGCATAACAAACCATCCAAAAATTAGCAAATAATTAGAACCGTCACTTATTTATCCCATGATTTTATGGTTAATGATTTGGGCTAATATCAACTTGACAGATTGGCTGAGGTGATATTAGCTAGATTTTTGCTTGTGCAGTCACTGAGTGGGTGTTCTGGGGCTAGGTGGTCTATGAGGTGTCTGTAATGGGAGGGATGGCTTCATCAAGTCTTCCCATTTAATCTCTTATCTAGCAGGCTTGCCTTTGTTCACATGGGAGTCAAGAGCCGAAAGAATAGAACCTGTGAGTTCTCGTAGGTCTTGAGTTAGAATTCTTATATGATCAGTACAATACAAAACCAGCTCAGATGAAGGTGTGGTGAAATAGATTCCATCTCTTGAAAGGAAGAAGTAAAATATGTGGACTATTTTACTGTTACCTCTGACTGTAAAGGAGGCTGGGCACAGTGACAGATACTGGTAATCTCAGAGATTCAATAGGCTAATGCAGGAAGATCATAAGTTCAAGACCAGCCTCAGCAATTTTTCAAAACCCTCTATCAACAAAACAAAAAATAAAAGAACTGTGGATATAATTCAGGGGTAAAGAATTCCTAGATTTAATGCTCAATACCAATAATAATAATAGTAGTAGTAGTAAGAATAATAAAATAAACCACAAAGGAAAATTAACAGTATTAATGTTGAATTACTCCCAGATTTGAGGTAGAAGCTATATCATTGTTTCA